>NC_092481.1:1751610-2021610 GCF_047495875.1 Pithys albifrons albifrons | reverse complement strand
AACAGCTTTGCCAAATGCATTTCCCCTGCCAGGGGAAAACCAGGAAAGCTCTGGGAAGTTTAGGACGTGGAGATGTTACACTGATGTAAAAGATTCATTCAACCATAAGGATTTGCTTCTCCAGCTTCAGAGTGGTGGATGGGCCAGGAATTCATCTCAAGGTGGGTTTGGGCCATGTGGTGTTCTTGGCTCTCTACACAGGGGGTTCCTCCTGCTGGTTTAACTCAACATGTCATGGGATCTGTGCTGGGAAATGTTGCAGCCCCACAGGAGGCCTCCCAAAAGGGGATGTGGATGTTACTGAGAGATGATGACCATGATGACTGTACAGGACTGCAATGCTGAGTTAATCAGGTACTGCAAACTGGGAAGGAAAGAGCTGCCCCAGATCCCAAGGGAATGAGAGCAGCATCCAGGAAAACGAGCCAGGAGACCACATGGGAGGGAAATGCAGCAGGGCTGGGTTAACCAGAGCCCGACAGCCACCAGACAGAGGGAGCAGCCCCTGGAGCCTGGAACTCCAGATGGCAATAATTAAGCTCAGGATAAAATCTGGAGAGCCAAGAGCTCTCCCGTGGAGGAGGCAGGTTTGGCCCCAGTGCCCTCCCCAGGGATGAGGCTCCAGGCAGCAGAGCTCCTGTGCCAGAGCCCAGGGGATGCCCATGTGGGAATGGGATTTGTCAGCTGTCCATGAGCTCTGGGATCTCAGTGAGAGGGAAGGATGGCAATAAATATTGTCCCAGACTCATTGTTTCCAAGGCAGGGAGGAAAAGGGATGTTGGCTGTGAGGGGATATTTAATGTGGACATGAAGAATGACAGAGAGAACAGGTTTTGCTTCACATGAGGAATTCTCAGCCTGGAGATGATGATCCCTCCTGGCAGTGCTGCTGGGTGGGATGCAATTCCAGCACCCATCCCAGTGGGAGATGCTGGCACCCCTGCCTGCCCCTGGCAGCAGAACCTCTCCAACCAAGGGCAGGCACCTTTGTCCCTGAATCACCAGGTTCCAGGTGGGCCAGGTCAGATCCTGATGGGCACCTTTGGAGGGATGGTGTCCCAGCTGGTTGTGAAGCAGTGCAGGGATTCCAGCAAAGATGCTCAGAGCATCATCGAGGTCTCCTACTGGTTTTCCCCCATTTTTCCCCCTGGTTCTCCTCAGACCTTCCCAAAGCTTTGAGGAATCATTCCAGCACTGTTTCCAAGTGGAGATTGTACTGGTGTCTTCCCAAAGTTCTGCCCCAGCCTGAGCACCTCCAGTGCATCCAAACCTGCAGGGTTTGGCCCTCCTGTGTCCTTCAGTTCCCAACAAACCCCATGTCCCAAAGGGATCAACACGTGGGCTCCTCCTCCTCAGGTTAATGCACTTACACAGTAATTCCCATGACCCTCTAAGCCCATGTCGTGTCCTGCCTTGAGCTTTGACCTTCCTCCCTGCTGTGGCTCCTGCACACTCATCCTCACAGCCCCACCAGCTTTCCCTTCTCTCCATCATTCCTGCTACTGCTTGGATTGCCTCATCCATCAGTTTGGGGCACACTGAGGTGTCTCTTCCTCCCCTCCATCATCCTCAAGTCCTTCTTCTCCCTCTTCCTGCTCCCTCCCTGGTCTCCATCACTGCCCTGCAGATGTGCAGGACCATCTCTAGGCTCAGTCCCACCCCAGTCATGAATTATTCCACCTAAATATCTCCCTGGATTCCAGGAATGCTTTCAATGATCACCCTTCACTTGTCTTTATTCACTCTCTTTCCTTTTGCACACTTTGGGGCTGATTGTCCAGAGCATCTGTGACTGCCCCACCCCTGGGAGTGTCCAAGGCCGGGTTGGACAGGGCTTGGAGCACCCTGGGCTGGTCGGAAGTGTCCCTGCCCTTGGAATGAGATGACCTTTAAAGTCCCTTCCAACCCAGCCCAGTCTGGGATTCCATGACTTCATTTTTTTTAGGATTTTTTCTCCAGCTGTAGGATTTAAAAAATTCTTTTCCACACTAAAACCTGAGCTGTGTCCCAGCTGTGTCCTGGCCTAGATGGAGCATAAACCCTTCCCTTCACTGGCTCATCCAGGATCCTGGCACATAAATTCCTGTTCAAGGGCAGGAGTGAGAAGGAAGGACTCCAAAATGGGCCACTGATAATCTTCCTTCCCTGTAATTCCTGGAAGCCAACAGGGAGATGTGCACAAGAGGTGGGTTTTGCTGCTGACATCAATAGGATGGAGCCTCTGGGAGAAGCAAAGGGTGTTGCTGCTCCATCAGACAGGAGGAGGATGGCAGAGCACAGCTGTGCTTAACACTCCCACAAAAACCAGGAAAAATCCTCCAATCCAACCTGAGTCTCTCCAGACAGGATTTCAGGCTATTTGTGTCCCTTTTGTTTATAATGCTGGAAACACAAACCAGGGCAAGTCCTGCTCTGGGGTGGGAGTGAATCCACCTCACTGACATCCCAACCCAGAGTGTTCCTCCAGGACAAACCCAAACGCTTCCAACCCAGATCCGGCTCCCCCCAGTCCACGAGGTGCTCACCACCATGTCCCACATCAGGGTTTGGCTTCCCCAAAGCATGGGGAGCACAGAGAAAATCCCCTTTTCATCCTGCAGGCCTGGATTGGGTAGGAAAAAGCTCTCTGGAGGACTCAGCAGTTTAATCCCAGCACAGCCCTGCTGACCTCAGCACCTCCTCCGAGTCCACACAGGGATAAAAGGGAGGATGTTTTCCCGTGGGAGCAGCACAAGGGGCATCCTGGAAAGATGCTGAAAGCACCAGGGAAACATGAATGAGTGATTCCCTCTGGAGCATCCAGATTTCATCCCTGGACAAGCCTGAGTGCTTCTAATTAAAGAGCAAAGCACCAACAGCTCAGCAGGCAGAGGCACGAGGACGTGGGCTGGCAGTGCCAGGCTCCATCCTGCATCGCAAATCCCCAAATATCCAGCGTGGGAGAGGGGATGGACAACCTGGATGACCTCAGTCGTGCTGGCCCCGTCACTCAGAGAGGGAATGGCCACATCCCTGTGCTCTTCTCCGCCCTCCTGGGGCTCCCAGCCCAGCACCCATCCCTGCTTCCCACATCTCCTGCTCTCCCCTGGGCTCCCAGAGCTCCCCTGGGAATGTTTCCATCACTTTGGGCTAAAAACAAGCACTTGTAGCTTTTATCACCACATGGAGAGGGGTTCCTGTTCCCCGGGGGTGGGAGGTGGGAGGTCCCTGTGCAGGGGGCAGGCAGGGCTCAGGGAATGGGGCAGGCAGGGCTCAGGGAATGGGGCTGGGGGCAGGCAGGGCTCTGGGAATGGGGCAGGCAGGGCTCTGGGAATGGGGCAGGGGGCAGGCAGGGCTCTGGGAATGGCGCAGGCAGGGCTCTGGGAATGGGGCTGGCAGGGCTCTGGGAATGGGGCAGGGGGCAGGCAGGGCTCTGGGAATGGGACAGGGGCAGGCAGGGCTCAGGGAATGGGACAGGGGCAGGCAGGGCTCAGGGAATGGGGCTGGCAGGGCTCTGGGAATGGGGCAGGGGGCAGGCAGGGCTCTGGGAATGGGACAGGGGCAGGCAGGGCTCAGGGAATGGGGCTGGCAGGGCTCAGGGAATGGGGCTGGCAGGGCTCTGGGAATGGGGCAGGGCAGGGCTCTGGGAATGGGGCTGGGGGCAGGCAGGGCTCTGGGAATGGGGCAGGCAGGGCTCTGGGAATGGGGCAGGGGCAGGCAGGGCTCTGGGAATGGCGCAGGCAGGGCTCAGGGAATGGGGCAGGGGCAGGCAGGGCTCTGGGAATGGGGCAGGCAGGGCTCTGGGAATGGGGCAGGGGGCAGGCAGGGCTCTGGGAATGGGGCTGGCAGGGCTCTGGGAATGGGGCAGGCAGGGCTCTGGGAATGGGGCAGGGGGCAGGCAGGGCTCTGGGAATGGGGCAGGCAGGGCTCTGGGAATGGGGCAGGCAGGGCTCTGGGAATGGGGCAGGGGCAGGCAGGGCTTTGGGAATGGGGCAGGCAGGGATGGGGCTGCTTTTCAATGGAATATCCCTGAGAAAGGAGCCACCACCTCCTCCCAGGCTCTGCCAAACGGGCTGGGCAAAGCACAGGAGTGGGAGCAGCTCTGGCACAGCACGAAGGTGCCCTCCCTGTGGCACAGCCCTCCCTGTGGCACAGCCCTCCCTGTGGCACTGCCCTCCCTGCTCAGCAGCACCAGGGGAATGAAAAGCACCCAAAAATCACCAGCCATATTTCAGCTGTGGATGTTTTCTGTGGGAACATGGCAAATCCTGAGGGCTGGCAGCACTGGCAGCTCTGCTCTTCCCAGTGCCAGTGGGGAGGGGACAGCTCAGTGACCCAACTCAGCATGAGCAGTGGGAGAAACCTCTGCCCACATCTGTTTGGGTGGGGATGGAGCTTGTTCCTGAGAGAGTAGAACTGATCCCACCATGAGCAGCCAAACCACGGGCTGGTGGTTCCCTGCCCAGAATTCCCAGATGGGAGATGCTGTCCTGCATCCCAGGGAGGGATGGAGACATCCCAGGGAGGGATGGAGATATCCCAGGGAGAGATGGAAACATCCCAGGGAGGGATGGAGACTTCCCAGGGAGGGATGGAGACTTCCCAGGGAGGGATGGAGATATCCCAGGGAGGGATGGAGACTTCCCAGGGAGGGATGGAGATATCTCAGGGAGAGATGGAAACATCCCAGGGAGGGATGGAGACTTCCCAAGGAGGGATGGAGATATCCCAGGGAGGGATGGAGACTCCCCAGGGAAGGATGCTGAGAGAAGTCCCAGCACATCCCAGACAGGGAAGGAGGATTCTCACCAAAGGATGCAGGAACTGATCCTACGACATCCCAGGGAGGAATGGAGGCTTCCTAAGGAAGGGATCCCACCACATCCCAGGGAAGGATGAGGGGAGGGATCCCACCACTCTTCAGGGAGGGATGAAGGCTTTCCAGGGAAGGGTGCAGGGAGGGATTCTAGCCCATCCCAGAGAAGGATATAGCGAGGGATGTAGGGAGGAATCTCAGTGAATACCAGGAAGGTATAGAAGCTTAACCAGGAGAAATCCCACCACATTCCAGGGAAGAATACAGGAGGGATCCCACCACATCCCAGGGAAGAATACAGGCAGGGATCCCACCATATCCCAGGGAAGAATACAGGAGAAATCCCACCACATCCCAGGGAAGAATACAGGAGAAATCCCACCACATCCCAGGGAAGAATACAGGAGGGATCCCACCACATCCCAGGGAAGAATATGGGAGAAATCCCACCACATCCCAGGGAAGAATACAGGAGAAATCCCACAATATCCCAGTGAAAAATACAGGCAGGGATCCCACCACACCCCAGGGAGAGGTGGAGGTTTTCCAGGGAAGAGTGCAAGGAGGGATCCCACCACATCCCAGGGAGGGATGGAAGCTGCTCCAGCCATTCCCAGGCCAGCCAGGTGTTTGCCAGCCTGTGGGCTGTGACCTCTTGCAGGGCTGGTGAGCACCCCCATCTCCAACTTCATCGGTTAATTACCTTTAATTAACTGATTAAAGGTAAATTGGTGTGGTGGGAGGAGAACAGGAATCTGCCCTGGGGAGTTTGGGGATCCCCCCCAGGGGTCTGTGTGACCCCTTTCCCCACACTCCTCAGTCCCACCCACTGCACTTGGATCATTTTTAACTCCAAGGTGGGAAATTCAAGAGCCCCTTTGACATGAGGGTGATGGACCCACAGCCCCTTGGAGAGGGGCCTGGCCCTGGGATAAACCAGCCCTGCTCCCAGAGGGAGAAAGGGAAAGAGGGGCTCCCACGGGGAGGGAGGTGATCTGCAGGGAGGTAATTAGGCTAATTGAGCCCTGGGTAATGGAGTTCCCACCGTAACCTCCACTTAACTGCTCCAACACACCACAAACTGTAATTTTGCATAATAAACATGTCACCCACATCTCCACCCCTTTCATTCTTCAGCAGTTCCAGCCTCCCTCCTCCCCAAATGGCTTTCCAGCCACTGCTCCAGCCTGACCATCCCTGGTGGGAGCTGAGGCTGATCTGAGGCTCTGGGGGCAGGGACGGGGACATGCTCGAGCCTCTTGGCTGGGGGTGACGAGCATGGGGGTGGCACAGGGATTCGTGCCAGGGGAAACCCAAGGAGCTGAGAGGATTCTGTGGGCTGAGGGGGGGCATAAGGGACCACCTGGGTGCCACCAAGCAACCCCTGGGCTGGCACTCCTGTGGGCTGGGTGATGGAGGCATCAGGCCTGGCTGGATGGCCCCAGGCTCAGCCTGTGCACCACAGGAGCCTCATCTCCCAGCACAAGGTCCCTCTTCTCCATCTGCCACTGGGGACACCTGGAGAGGACTGTGATTCTGGAAAGGACCATGATCCAGCCAGGAATAGCTGTGAGGGCAGCAGGGTGCCCTGAGGAAGCAGCACTGAGCACTGGAGGAGCCTCCCAGCTCTGCCAAAGCAGCAGGATGTGTGCAGGCTCCCAGATAATGAATTAATTTGGGGGAGCAGAGCCAGCTGATGGCTTGCCAGGCCACATGGTGCAGCTGGTACCTCTGGCTCCCTGGGGAGCCCCGGGCATGTGCCTCCCCCGGGCCCCTGGATGCCAGCAGATTGTCTCCTTCCCACTGCAACTCATCCAAGGAGGGAGGTGGAAAACTTCCAGGATACCTTGCTCTGCAGGCAGCATCCCCTGGAGATGCTGGCCTTGCATGGAGGCAGCCCAGATGTTTTCCTCCATCCCTGCACAGATGCTGGGAGCACCATCAGTGGTGGCTGTCACAGCACTGTCCCCATCACCCAGTGACACCCACCCAGCCCTCAGGGAGCTGGCAGGGAAGGCACCAAAGCCAGGGAAGGAAGGAATCCATGCAGGCACCCTGGGAGCAGAGGAACAGCTTGAAATGGCCAGCCCTGATGGAGCAGAGATGGATCCAACATCTGAGCCAGGTGCCAGAACTGCCTGCCCGAGGAGCCAAGGTCAGAGCAGGGCTGTGCTCTCCAGCCTGGCCCTGGTGCCATGCCCACACCTGGAGCACCCCAGCCTATCTCTGGGGCTGTGCCCACCCCTGGAGCACCCCAGCCTGTCCTTGGTGCCATGCCCACCCCTGGAGCACCCCAGTCTGTCCCTGGTGCTGTGCCCACCTCTGGAGCACCCCAGTCTGTCTCTGGTGCTGTGCCCACCTCTGGAGCATCCCAGTCTGTCTCTGGTGCTGTGCCCGCCCCTGGAGCATCCCAGTCTGTCCCTGGTGCCATGCCCACCCCTGGAGCACCCCAGCCTGTCTCTGGTGCCATGCCCACCCCTGGAGCACCCCAGCCTGTCCCTGGTGCTGTGCCCACACCTGGAGCACCCCAGCCTGTCCCTCGTGCTGTGCCCACCCATGGAGCACCCCAGCCTGTCCATGGTGCCATGCCCACCCCTGGAGCACCCCAGTCTGTCTCTGGTGCTGTGCCCGCCCCTGGAGCACCCCAGTCTGTCCCTGGTGCTGTGCCCGCCCCTGGAGCACCCCAGCCTGTCCCTGGTGCTGTGCCCACCCCTGGAGCACCCCAGTCTGTCCCTGGGGCTGTGCCCACACCTGGAGCACCCCAGTCTGTCTCTGGTGCTGTGCCCACACCTGGAGCACCCCAGTCTGTCTCTGGTGCTGTGCCCACCCCTGGAGCACCCCAGTCTGTCTCTGGTGCTGTGCCCACACCTGGAGCACCCCAGCCTGTCTCTGGTGCTGTGCCCACACCTGGAGCACCCCAGCCTGTCCCTGGTGCTGTGCCCACCCCTGGAGCACCCCAGTCTGTCCCTGGTGCTGTGCCCACCCCTGGAGCACCCCAGTCTGTCTCTGGTGCTGTGCCCACACCTGGAGCACCCCAGCCTGTCTCTGGTGCTGTGCCCACACCTGGAGCACCCCAGCCTGTCCCTGGTGCTGTGCCCACCCCTGGAGCACCCCAGTCTGTCCCTGGTGCTGTGCCCACCCCTGGAGCACCCCAGCCTGTCCTTAGTGCCATGCCCACCCCTGGAGCACCCCAGCCTGTCCCTGGTGCTGGAGCACCCCAGCCTGTCCCTGGTGCTGTGCCCACCCCTGGAGCACCCCAGTCTGTCCATGGTGCCATGCCCGCCCCTGGAGCACCCCAGCCTGTCCCTCGTGCTGTGCCCACCCATGGAGCACCCCAGTCTGTCCCTGGTGCTGTGCCCACCCATGGAGCACCCAATCCTGTGAGGGAACACAGGGCCAGAGCTTCTCCAGCTGCCCTGGGAGATGAACCACAAGGTTCCCCCCAAAAGTGGATAGGACCAAACCCCCAAAACCTCCATGAGCACTCCCAGCTGCCTCCCACTCTGCCTCCCACATCCCAGTCTGGGGAGAAATGCTGGGACCCCCCAAACAGCTGTCACTGTTTCACCTCCAAAACCTCCTGTTTTCTGGGGGGAGATGGTACTGAGCAGATAAAGGGTGGAGACAGGAAGACAGTGGCAGGGCTGTGTCCATGCCAACCCCACCCTTGTTATGTCTCCTGCCCTGGCTGTGCCCTTGGGGACATCCCGGGAGGAGTCCAGGCAGCCCCCGTGACAGTGAGGGTTGAGGTGCCCCTTGATGGACACCCCAAGGGCACGGGCTGGAGCCTTCGGGGTGAGCACAGGACATCCTCCCTCTGCCACCTCCTCGGTGACACTGCCACGCAGCCAGGGGACAGGAGCCAGCTCCGGGGACCAAAGGGACCCGATCCAAGCATCTGCAGGGGCAACCTGCCAAACCGATGCCCTGAAGGCAGGGAGGAGGAGTTGTCCCCGGGGGAAGCCCTTTCCTGCCGCCAGGATGCCGCGCCGGGAGGAGGCACAAGTGTGTGCCCTGCACGGAGCCGTGCCCAGCCCCGCGCCGGCTCCTACTGCCCGGGCACCCCCCCGGCTCCCCGGGCCCGAAATCACCCGGGAAGCTCCAATTCGGGACCCGAAGGCTGGAGCTGGGGCCGAAGGGGGAAAGTGTCGTGGTAGCTGAGGTGAGGACAGGGCAGGGTGAAAGGTGGAGGGGCAATGGTGACCTCAGGACCTGCCAGGGAGGAGGGGGCAGCAGGTGGGTGCCAGGGTGGCACGGAGTGCCCACCCTGAGATAGATGAGCCCTGCGTTGTGTCTGATCACTGCTCCCCCAAATCCTCCCCCAGGGCCCTGCCCCCGGGGGGGTGGGCACAGATCCCCCAAACCCTGGAGAGACCCCCCCCCTGCCCTGCTCAGCCCCGCAGCTGCCACAAAGTTTCATCCCCCCAAAGCCCACCAGCTCCCCGAGGCCACCACCACCCCCTGCCCCTCCTGCCTCTCCACCTTCCCTTTGCACTGCAGGGGAGGTGTCCAGGGTGGGCACCCCTTTGCCAGGGTGGGCACCCCTTTGCCAGGGTGGGCACCCCTTTCCCAGGGCGGGCACCCCTTTGCTAGGGCAGGCACCCCTTTGCCAGGGTGGGCACCCCTTTGCCAGGGCAGGCACCCCTTTGCCAGGGTGGGCACTCCTTTCCCAGGGCGAGCACCCCTTTGCCAGGGTGGGCACCCCTTTGCCAGGGCAGGCACCCCTTTGCCAGGGTGGGCACCCCTTTGCCAGGGTGGGCACTCCTTTCCCAGGGTGGGCACCCCTTTGCCAGGGTGGGCACCCCTTTCCCAGGGTGGGCACCCCTTTCCCGGGGCAGGCACCCCTTTCCCGGGGCAGGCACCCCTTTGCCAGGGTGGGCACCCCTTTCCCGGGGCAGGCACCCCTTTGCCAGGGTGGGCACCTCTTTCCCAGGATGGGCACCCCTTTCCCAGGGTGGGCACCCCTTTCCCGGGGCAGGCACCCCTTTGCCAGGGTGGGCACCCCTTTGCCAGGGCAGGCACCCCTTTCCCAGGGCGGGCACCCCTTTGCCAGGGTGGGCACCTCTTTCCCAGGATGGGCACCCCTTTCCCAGGGTGGGCACCCCTTTCCCGGGGCAGGCACCCCTTTGCCAGGGTGGGCACCCCATTCCCGGCGCGGGCACCCAATCCCCACGGTGGGCACCTGTTCCCCTCCCCTCCCGAGCGCAGGGCACCCTGGCGCCGTAGCCCAAGGCCTCGGTGCCTCCACGGCACCTGCACCCACCGGCCGCCAGCTGCTCACCTGGTGCCAAGGGCGATGCCGGCGCGGATGTTGATGTTGGTACCGAGGATGGTGCCGGTGCCGCTGCCGCTGCCGGTGCCTGTGTTGGTGTCGGTGCTGATGTTGGTGCCGGGGTTGGTGCTGGTGCTGATGCCAGTGCCGGGGTTGGTGGGGATGCCCGTGTCGACGCTGATGCCGGTGGTGGTATCGATGTCGATCCTGCTGCCGGTGCCGGTGTTGATGCCGATTCTGATGTCAGTGCCGGTGCTGGTGCCGATGCCGGTGGCGGTTCCGCTCTCGGTGCCGGTAGCGATGCCGGTGGTGATTCTGATAACGGTGGCGGTTCCGCTCCCGGTGCCGGTAGCGATGCCGGTGCCGGGTCCAGCCGGGCTGCCCGGGGAAGGAAGGAAGGAAGGAAGGATGCTCCGCGCTCGGCAGGAGCAGCGGGGAAGCCTCCGGCTCCAGGCGGCCCTGGGGCACCCGGGCCGAGCCGCCGCCGCCTCCTCCCGCCCAGCGCCGCCGCTCCCGCCCGGCCCGGCCCCGCTCGGCGCGGGGGGGACCCTCCGCCGGCCCCGCCCGCCGCCCCCCGCGCTCCCCCCGCCGCCGGGGCCGCCCCCATCGCCTCCCCCCCCACTTCGGGCTGCTGTGTCCCCGCGTCCCCCCGCGCAGGGACGTGGGGAGGGGGATGTGGCACCCATGTCCCCGCCAGACTCCGTGTCACTCTGCCTTGCGCTGCCCCGGGGGGACCCCCAGCCCGGGCGGGGGTTCACAGCCTGGCGTGGCCACCAGCCCCGCTCGGGGAGAAAGGCAACCCCCGCAATTTCTCCCGAATTCGGGTCCCCGGCTGCAGCTCCGGGGAAAGACCCCCCCCCTCCCACCCTACGGGGAGTGGGTGAGGGGGCTCCGCTCGCCCACCGGGACCGCTTGGCCCCAGCGCACACAGCTCCCTGAGCAGCCAAAATCTATTGCCAGGCTCCAAATCTTCGGGAAAAAAAACAAACACAACATTAAAAATCTGTGGCTACACCCCTGTGGTGTGTGGTGGATGAGGGGAGGGGAGTGGGGGGCTGGGAGACCCTGAATCCAGCTGGTAAATCCAGTGGATCATGTCCCAGCCCCACGCTGTGCCCAGCACAAGGACTGTCCCTGCTGGAAGGACATGGGCACAGAGAAGGTGCCACCAGCTGCTCCTGGCCTGGCTCTGGTGTCACCCTTGCAGGGGGACATGGCCAATGCTGAGGATGTGAGATGGGGGTCTTCACCCCCACCCCTGAGGTGGCTCAGGGCAGAGAGGTGGGGGAGACAGCCGTGACCAGAGTGGGAATCAGAATCAACTGGAATGTCCACACAGGAGCAACAATCACCCCCCTTCCCCTCGAGGGTTCCACCAGCATTCCCACAACCAGGAAAAAAGGGTGGGTTTGCTGAGAGGCTTCAAAACAACCCTCCTGGCCCTGAAGGTGGATGTCCCCAGAGTGGGGTGAGCCTTTGGGAGAGATGCCCTGCCAGGATGATGGGGTCCCTGCCCCAGCCCTGCCCTGGGATGCTTTCCCAGCAGCAGCACATCCTCATTTGGGATCCCCCAGTTTGGGAACAGGCTGGGGGCATGTGCCCAAATTCCTGGCTATGGCCACCCTCCTGTCCTTGCTGAAGGGGAGGGCTGATGCCCTGAGCAAGGTGCCCATGCTGTCCCTTCCCCTCGTGGGCCATGGGGAGAGGTGGCAGCTCATGTGGGGCCCGAGGGCGCTGCTGCCCCTGGAAGGGCGATGCCACCCTGACCCCTGCACCGCCAGCAGGGCAGATCTGCCCGTGCCTCTGCACGGGCAGGGACAGGAGCCACCCAAACCACCTGGGCTCACCCCTCTGGTACCCCCGTGCCCCACCTGGGGGGCTGCACGCCCCGTGCCCGGCAGGCAGCGGGAGGGAGGCAGGGAGGGAGGGAGGGAGGGAGGGACACCGTGCCCGCTCACGCGTGTGACGGGCGGTGGCAGCTCCCGCGCGGCCGGCGGGGAGCGCAGCCTTCGCCAGCCACTATTTTTAGCTCCTCACGCTCCGCTTTCTCCTTGACTGTCTCCCCTCTCCAGAGCAGTCTCGGGCAGAGCAGCGGCGATGTTTATCCTGCCTGGCACCTGATCGGATGTGACACCGGCTGGCGCGGGCGCTGCCATCCCTCTGCGCCCGGGAGCCAGGGAGGAGATGTTGGCATAGGGAGGGAGAGGAGGGAGGCACATGGGCGTTTGGGGAGGGCCCTGGGAGCGCCCTGGGGTGGTTCTGCCTTTCTCCAGCTCTGGGTGGCTCCAAGGGATGCTCTGGGAGAACTGAGGGGGAGCTGCAGGCGTGTCCCCATTTCCTCCAAGGCTGAACGCTTCGCTCTGGCAGTGGGATCCTTTGGGAATGGCTGGGCAAGGAGTGCTGGGGAAGCTGAGGAGCTCAGGAGGGGTGTAAAGTCCCTCCATATCCCACCAGTGCAGGAGCTCAGGAGGGGTGTAAAGTCCCTCCATATCCCAGCAGTGCAGGAGCTCAGGAGTGAGTCCCTCCATATCCCAGCAGTGCAGGAGCTCAGGAGTGAGTCCCTCCATATCCCAGCAGTGCAGGAGCTCAGGAGTGAGTCCCTCCATATCCCAGCAGTGCAGGAGCTCAGGAGTGAGTCCCTCCATATCCCAGCAGTGCAGGAGCTCAGGAGTGAGTCCTTCCATATCCCAGCAGTGCATTGATGACATGAAATAACCTGCCTGAACCCACCTGCACCCTGATGGTGAGCACAAGGAGCCCAGACTCCCAGGCAAAGCTCACAGGTCTCCTGGATACAAGCCCCAGGGATGCAAAAACCTGCCAGCATGGCACCTGGGAAGGGAAAAATTACTCCCTTATCAGGCAGCTCCCAGTGGGAGTTGGTGCAGGGCAGTGCCACTGTGCCCAGTGCTGCACCAACGTGGGAGTAAAGGGTGCTCTGCTCCTCCTCTGCTCTTTCAGCTCCTGCTCGGTGGCTCTGCAGATGTTGGGATTCTCTTCCCAGAGTGCTCCCAGCAGGATGAGCAGCCCTGTTGATGGGATACCCAAACTAAACCCAAGCATCATGAGGGCTCCTGCTCCCTCCATTAGGGAGGTGAAGCCAGTGGGGATGGGCTCAGACTGCCCCCTGCTCTGCCACCTGCTCTGAATCCTATTTTCTTCCAAAAACCAGGATCCAGAAGAGGGAGGAAATGGAGTTGGGAGAGTCTGTTCTCCTGCTGTTGCCCAGCTGCTTTATCCCACTGGAGCAGGAGATCATTGGCACCCACAGATGGAGAGGGCTGGGGCAGCCCCAGGGGTGGAGGCAGCACCCCCTGCTCGGGGGGCAGCAGGGAAGGAGAGGGGCTGTTTTCCACCCTCCTGCCCAGCACTGCAGGCTCTGATCTGGGCTAAAAGTCACTGCTGAGGGAGGGCAGCCCTTTGCTGTTCCTCTTTTAGATGTGACTTTCCCATTTCCTGGTTCCCTGCTGGGTACGCAGGTGACGTGGAGGAAAGATTATTCCTGAGCTGAGGGGCTGCGTCAGTGCCTCTGTTAAGGTGCTATTTTGGGCCACGGGTCACAGGGTTTGGGCACCTGCAGGTTGATCCCTGGCTGGGGACTGAGACTTTCCATGAGCAGGAGCACGACACAGCCTCGAGGCCACCCCTGGAGGGACCAGCCCTGGAGAGGAGAGGGATGGATCTGCAGAAAACGTGCTCAACCCTTGGGAGAAACCCTCCTGCCCATGAGATCTCAGGGGCCAAAGGCACCGAGAGCACCTCATTGCCTGGAGGATTTAAAATGAGAGGAAAATGGCAATAAACACCTCCCAGGGAGGGGATTTGTCACCAGGCAGAGTGGAGTGTCACACTGAGATGAGAGTCTGGACATCTCTGAGAGTCTGGACATCTCTGTGCCACCTCAACAGGGGACACTGAGGTCACAGCAATGCCCTTCCCAGACATCCTGTTTGGAGTCAGCCACCTGGACCTGAGTGTGCTGCACTGCCCTTCCCAGGGCACATCGACTCTGCAGCACCATCTGCCCCAGGCAGGACGTGATGGAGCTTTGGGAGATCTTCCCCCCAGCACATCCTTCCATGGGGGGCAGCACACAAGCTGCTTTTCCTGGTTTTATTTCCTATTTCAGGTTCTCAGGGCAGCTGAAATACCTGCAATGAGTTGCACAGGTCTTTGCAACTCATCTGCAACCTCACCCTTCTCCAGCAAGATGGAAAATTTCAGCTGAAATAATGATTGTTGTTGCAGCAGAAGCTCCTTCCTGACCCAAAGGTGAGGTAGATCCCACAGCCAGATGCAGTCCCAGCCTGGGGCTCGTCCTGCTGCCAGTTCATCACAGGAGCTGTGGAAATGAGGTCCCCTTTGAATGACTCAGCTGCTCTCGGGGCCCAGCCACCAAAATATTCATCACCTGCCCCAGTGGAGCAGCAGAAAGTGTAAATTATTTCTGGGACAAACCAGCTACAGTTCTGGAAACCTCCTTGCCTGTGCATTGACTCTAATATTGGCTTAAAGCTGATGTTTTTTGGGCAGCAGCCTGGTTTGCACAGGCAGGAGGTGAGCACAGGCAAGGTCAGGACAGCTCAGGGCAACACAGGAGGCTTGGGAAGAGCTGGAATGTGGTGGGATTTGCCCAGTTCTTGCTTTAAGAGACCAGATTGGGGTGGTGAGGTGAGTTTTGGAGGAAAGGTGTGTTTGAGTTAACTGAGCATGAAGCAAGCAGCCCAAAAAGATGTGCTCATGGGCAAAAAGTAAAGCACTCAAATCCATTCTTCATGCTCCAGAAACTTCCAGATGCCTGGATGGGGGTGTGGGAGCCTCACAAACACCTCCCAGACTGGGGGAGCAGGTTATCCCTCCTGCCTGTCCCTGTCCCCTGCCACACAGGGGGACACCTGACCCAAAACTCAGCCATTTAACCAAACCCTCCAGATTTCAGGCCCTGTTTAACCAGCTCATGGCTCTGGTGGAAATACCCATTTTCGACAGGAAAGGCACAAACTGAGCTGCACCCATGGGCGAGTCCTGCCACCCCTTTGCAGCCCCTTTGTGGGACAGGGGTGAGCCCATGTGGTGCCTCTCTGGGTTGTGGGTTTGCTCCCTGCACCACAAAGCCCCTCAGTGCCCAGCTGAGTGCTGGGATGCTGCAAACAGCCCAAATCAGGCAAAAATCAGGCCCAAATCAGCCCCAAATCAGCCCCAATCAGGCCAAATCAGCCCCAAATCAGCCCCAAATCAGCCCCAATCAGCCCCAATCAGCCCAAATCAGCCCCAAATCAGCCCAAATCAGCCCCAAATCAGCCTCAATCAGCCCCAAATCAGCCCAAACCAGCCCTAAACCAGCCCCAAATTAGCCCCAATCAGCCCAAATCAGCCCCAAATCAGCCAAAATCAGGCCCAAATCAGGCCCAAATCGGCTTCAAATCAGCCCCAAATCAGCCCAAATCAGCCCCAATCAGCCAAAATCAACCCAAAATCAGCCCCAAATCAGGCCCAAATCAGGCCCAAATCGGCCTCAAATCAGCCCCAAATCAGCCCCAAATCAGGCCCAAATCAGCCCCAAACAAGCCCTAAACCAGCCCCAAATCACTGCAGCAAATCACCAGCTGGGTGGACAGGGAGCATCACTGCGATGGGGGATGCGGGTGCTGCCTGCAGCCCTGCCTGCCTCCCTCCCTGACTCCCTTCCTGCCTCCCTGCCTGCCTCCCTGCCTGCCTCCCTGCCTGCAGCCCTGCCTGCCTCCCTGCCTGCCTCTCTGCCTGCCTCTCTGCCTGCCTCCCTGCCTGCAGCCCTGCCTGTCTCTCTGCCTGCCTCCCTGCCTGCCTCCCTCCTGCCTCCCTGCCTGCCTCCCTGCCTGCCTCCCTGCCTGCCTCCCTCCTGCCTCCCTGCCTGCCTCTCTTCCTGCCTCCCTGCCTGCAGCCCTGCCTGCCTCCCTGCCTGCCTCCCTCCTGCCTCCCTGCCTGCAGCCCTCCCTGCCTGCCTCCCTGCCTGCCTCCCTCCTGCCTCCCTGCCTGCAGCCCTCCCTGCCTGCCTCCCTGCCTGCCTCCCTCCTGCCTCCCTGCCTGCTATCCCTGCCTGCCTCCCTGCCTGCAGCCCTTCCTGTCTCCCTTCCTGTCTCCCTTCCTGCCTCCCTCCTGCCTCCCTGCCTGCCTCTCTCCTGCCTCCCTGCCTGCCTCCCTCCTGCCTCCCTTCCTCCCTCCCTGCCTGCCTCCCTGCCTGCCTCCCTGCCTGCAGCCCTTCCTGCCTCCCTGCCTGCCTCCCTGCCTGCCTCTCTCCTGCCTCCCTGCCTGCCTCCCCCCTGCCTCCCCCCTGCCTCCCTCCTGCCTCCCTCCTGCCTCCCTGCCTCTCTGCCTGCGTCCCTGCCTGCAGCCCTTCCTGCCTCCCTGCCTGCCTCCCTGCCTGCCTCTCTCCTGCCTCCCTCCTGCCTCCCTTCCTCCCTCCCTGCCTGCCTCCCTGCCTGCCTCTCTCCTGCCTCTCTGCCTGCATCCCTGCCTGCAGCCCTTCCTGCCTCCCTGCCTGCAGCCCTTCCTGTCTCCCTTCCTGCCTCCCTGCCTTCCTCCCTGCCTCCCTGCCCACCTCCCTCCTGCCTCCCTGCCTGCCTCCCTCCTGCCTCCACCTCCCGCAGCCACAGGGATTTGTTCAAAGCTCCCAGCGCCCGGGTTGGGCTTTTTTTATCCCTGGCTGCTCTTACGCTGACATTCTTAGCTGTGCCACTGGCTCCAGCGCTGCTCACTAACCCCTTTTACAGGCGGCTAAATATAGCGCAGGCAGCTAAGCAAAAGCTGCTCGGCAGGGCCACGTGGGGCTCGGCAGCGCTGCCGCAGCCACGCCGGGCCGTGCGGGGTGCCAGCACCGCGGGGGCACAACCAGAGCCCTGCTGGTGGCATCTGTCACCCGCCGTGCTGTGTCCCCAGCCGGGCCACCGGTGCCGCCGCTTTGATGCTCCCAGTGGCATCTCAGCGCTACTCCCCACCTTGGTGGCCCCGTTCCTCTCCTGCCCCAAGGTTTTCTGGGGTTCTCCCACCCCATCTGGAGCATCTGGACTTGGTTTGAGTCCCCGATGTGAGGCCAAGGAGGCCAATGGGATCCTGGCCTGGATCCAAACTAGCGTGGCCAGCAGGCCCAGGGCAGTGACCCTTCCCCTGGACTCTGCCTTGGGGAGGCCACACCTTGAGTGTTGTGTTCAGTTCTGGGCCCCTCAGTTGAGGCAAGAGATTGAGGGGCTGGAGCGGGGCCAGAGAAGAGCAACGAGGCTGGAGAAGGGACTGGATGTGACTCTGAGTGTCCTCTGAAACACCTCCAGGGACAGAGAATCCAACATGTCTTGATCCAACCCCACTGTGATCACCAGCCCAGGGCACAGAGTGCCAGAGTGATCACAGTGGGGTTGGATCAAGGGTTGATGATCTCAGAGGTCTCTTCCAACCCAAGTGAGAAGAGAAGAGCAACGAGGCTGGAGAAGGGACTGGAGCACAAGTGCTGTGGGGAGAGGCTGAGGGAGCTGGGGGTGTTCAGCCTGGAGAAGAGGAGGCTCAGAGGTGACCTCAGCACTGTCTGGAACTGCCTGAAGGGAAGTTCTGGCCAGCTGGGGGTTGGTCTCTTCTCCCAGGCACTCAGCAATAGGACAAGGGGGCACGATGGGCTCAAGCTCTGCCAGGGGAAATTGAAGTTGGAGAGCAGAAAGAAATTCTTTGCAGAGAGAGTGCTCAGGGATTGGAATGGGCTGCCCAGAGAGGGGGTGGATTCCCCATCCCTGGAGGTTTTTCAGCTGAGTTTGGCTGTGGCACTGAGTGCCATGATCTGGTAAAGGGACTGGAGTTGGACCAAGGGTTGGACTTGATGATCTCGGAGGTCTTTTCCAACCCAATCCATTCTATGATTCTATGATCTCAGTGCTTCTCCCCACCTTGGTGGCCCCTTTGCTCTCCTGCCCTGAGGTTTCCTGGGGTCCTCCCGCCCCTTCTGGAGCATCTGGACTTCATTACAGTCCTCAATGTGTAAAAGCCCAGCTCGGTGCTGAGCCTGACAAAGAGCAACTCAGGGAGTACAAATGGGAGTTGTGGGAAGCACAGGGAGCAATCCCCAAACCCTGGGAGGCACCACGTGGGCTCATCCACACCCCATAAAAGCTCTGCAAAGGGTGGACGGGACTTGCTCTTGGCTGCAGCTCAGTTTGTGCCCCTCCTGTCAAAGACGGCAATTTCCGCCAGAGCCCTGAACTCATTAAGCAGACACTGATCTAATTGTCTTCACGCCGGCACTTATGGGGCTGTTTTCTTTTTGGTTTTGAAAGGCAAGAACGAGGTGAAAGGCCAGCTAGAGAAGTCTAATTGGATCCCCACGGCTCATTAGCCGTTTCTCTGAGAGGGAGAATCATTAAGGCTGAAAGCGAACAGGTTCAAAAACCGCCCAAGCTTTACTGGCTTTCCATGGACATCCCGAATTTACCCTCCCACTGCCACTGCCCCACCTGGGCTGTGCTTGCTGGGATGTCCTGTCAACCAGGGGGCATGGAAAATGCATGGAGGAGCTCAGGGGGTCTCCTGAGGGAGTTTAGGGGAAGACTGGAGCCTTTGTGTGCCTTTGGGCACCAGGAAAGAAAATTGAGGGGCTCAGATCCAGAGCATCAAAGCAGGAGCCCCCAGGAGTGCAGAGGCTGCAGGCTGGGAAGAAAAGAACCAGCTCCTCCTGCCAGGTGGGCCAAGGACACCTTCAGGTCAAGGTCTCACCTTCTTGCTCCTCCAACCTCCCTACCTCACCACCTCTGTTGACTCAGATCCTGGTACCTTGGGGGAGGAATGTAACTCACAGTGGAGTAACCCCCCGAATTTTCCACCCCATGAGAGACTCAGCAGTTGTGACAGTGCAGAATCTCCGGTGTGACACTCCCATCCATCACCAGCCAGGTGCCTGGTTGTCTCTCCTGAGAGAGACAAACAGCATCTGTCCGAGCTCAGCAGGGAAATGCTGCAGCTTTTCCAGCCAGTCACTGTCTGTGAGCCCGGGATAAATCAGGCTGCAAGGACAGAGGGTGGCTCCTCTCCCTTCTGGCTGGGAGAGGCTTTGGGGAGAAGACCCCAGCATGATGACAAGTGTAGGTTTGGTGATGGCCCAGTATGGAATCCGTCAGCTCTGCATCACCCCACTGGCCTTTAAGACACCTCACACTGACAAAAGGTCCTTGAAGAGGGTCCCATTTGCTCAATGGGTTTCCCAGAAGAAATGCCAGTGGGTGGGAAACCCAACAGTAAATTCAGAGTGTTTTCTGATCTCCAACAGGCTCTTTTGTTGGGCTGCTCTCAAGGGCTGATTCACAGGCTCCCCAGGGCAGTGGGCACAGCCCCAAACCTGCCAGAGCTCCAGGAGGGTTTGGACAACGCTCTGAGGGACAGGGTGGGATTGTTGGGGTGTCTGTGCAGGGCCAGGAGTTGGACTGGATGATCCTTGGGGGTTCCTTCCAACTCAGCATATTCTGTGATTCCATGGTTCTATGGTTTGAGGTGGGAGGAAAAGAGAGTCCTGGTCAAGGAAAGGGACAATGTAGGAGCTCAAGCACAGAAGGTTCTGCAGGTTCCTGTGATGTTCCTCCTGAAAATCATCCCCTCATTCCCACTGGCTCTGATTCCTGGCTCCCATGACCCTGAACAGCCTCCCTCTGTCTGTAATTAAAGGCCAAGCAATTGCCTGTCGCTCCCGTGTCTGTTTATTACAGAGGAGCTTAGTGGAAAACTAATTCCCCGACTCAAAGGCATCCTTGGACAAGGGGGAAGGGATGTGCCTCAATCCCAGGACTTTTACCTTCATCCTTCCCAGCCCAGACTGGCTTTGTGCCTGTTCTCCTTCTCATCTGGGGGCTGCAAACCCCAGGAGGGGCAGAACCCAGATGAGAAAAGGCACTGCTGGCACTGACTGGGGGCTCCACCCCTGTCCCCCCCCTGGCAGCACAGGATGGGCAGGGAGGCCCCCACACCTCCCAACAGGGACAAACAGCACCCTGAGATCTCCCAAACTCCCCAAACACAAGGCTGGGATGTGCTGGATGGCAGCTGGTGGCTGAGGGGAATGGCTCTGTGTGCCTCAAATTCCATCCAAGACCCCCCCCAGGGCAGGACAAGCCCAAGGACCAGGGGTTTGTCAGACCCCAAACCCACACCTTGTGCCATGGCTGTGTTTGTCTGCTCTAGGTGATGCTCTGCAGACAAGATGCCCAATAGCTTTAGCTGGTTTTCCAAATGCAGAATTGATTATTAATTATTACTAATTGCTGTAATGTAGGTTTATCCCTGAAGAGCACGGCTCGGGAGCAGCAGGAGCCCTGCTGGCTGTGCCCACGGCTAAGCTGGTATTGTCCCAGATACAGTCACATGAGAGCATTTGTTCTCCAGGGTGGGAGGGCACCCCTGGCAAGCTGCTCCTGGCACTGCTACCCCCAGCCCTACAACCCCCCCGGGTGGGCAGAAAGGGTGCCCTTCACCCCTAACACACCACACATCGTGGGAGAGGAGAGGGGAGGGGAGGAGAGGGGAGGGGAGGGGAGGGGAGGGGGAGAGGAGGGGGAGAGGAGAGGAGAGGAGAGGAGAGGAGAGGAGAGGAGAGGAGAGGAGAGGAGAGGAGAGGAGAGGAGAGGAGAGGAGAGGAGAGGAGAGGAGAGGAGAGGAGAGGAGAGGAGAGGAGAGGAGAGGAGAGGAGAGGAGAGGAGAGGAGAGGAGAGGAGAGGAGAGGAGAGGAGAGGAGAGGAGAGGAGAGGAGAGGAGAGGAGAGGAGAGGAGAGGAGAGGAGTGCCCTCGTGCCTCGGGGATGAAGGAGGAGGAGCAGAGGGGGAGGCAGAGAAGACAAAGGTGTTTTATAGGGACACAAGGATGCTTCCCGAGAGGACAGGGATTGAAGGACATTCCCCCGGGTTCTGGCAGCATCCCACACCTCCCAGTGCCCCATCTTTCCCCCTGTGCAGGGTGATGCCAAACCAGCCTGTCCTGTGATTTAAGGGGCCTCTCACAGCTCTGTCACTTGTGGCACTGCTGTGGCATCGCTGTCACATCGCTGGGACCCGCTCGGCCCGGGGCAGATCTCGGTGCCCACAAACCTCCTCCCGAGAAGGGGACGTCGAGGGGCTGATGCCGGAGGTGGTGGCGCTGCGGTGACCTCCGCTCTCCAGCAAAAACCAGGAGTGGGACACCCTGTGGAGAGGGTGGGAGCCCTGTCCCTCCTGGCATCAGGGAGCGGGCAGGGACCGAGCCCGGGCACCATCCCGGTGTGCACCGGTGTCATTCCGGCAGTGCCATCTGGTGGCATCACCAGAGGGACCAGGGGACAGTGTCGGGGTGACAGTGGTCCCTCCAGGGTCCATGGAGGGATTTCTGCTCCTGGCATACCAGCGGGCTCACGTGCCTGCGAGGCGCAGGGCACAGCAGGACCAAGGGGACAAAGGCCTGTCGGGCCAATTTGCCCTTCCCGGGAGGACAGACTGAGGGACATTCCTGCTACCGATGGCACAGGGCTCTGATATCCAGCCAGGAGGAGATGGGAGCTGCCAGACCCCCCACCCCCGCCCCCGGGGGGGTGTGCTGGAGCCAGCCCATGATGCCCTCGAGCCTGCTGGGCACTGCCAGATCCGTGCCCACGCCCCAGCGCCCCCGGAAAGGAGCAGAAACCTGAGAGCTGCTGAGGTCAGAGAGCAGTTTTTGGGTGCTGACCTCTCCTGTTGCAGGACTGTGCCCAGCCAGCAGGTTTGGGAGCCCACAGAGGCTCAGAAAAGCTTTTATTAATTTGTGCCAACTGCTGATTGGGGCCAAACCCCGGAGCTTTACCTCTGGAGCAAGAAATGTGCCACTCTGCTCTTCCTCAAGGACACAGGGGACACGCTGCCCCAGCCCTGTGCCCCTAAGCCTGTCCCTGCCACACACTCATGTACCTTCTCCCCTGGCTAAATTTAGGGTCTGGAAGTGGGCTGGCACATCCTGGTTTGTCTCAGCCCTGAATTATGCCTGTCAGCAGCACAGGGGCACTCACTGCCCCGGGGGTGTGCCAGCCCCTGCTGGGCAGGAGGGGCAGGGAAACCTGTTGTCCCCCACCCCCAGACCCCCCACTCGGGGTGTGACACTGCTGGGGGTGGGTCCAGGCTGGAGGGACTGCTGGAGCTGGTGGGAATGTTGAAACTGGTGGGTGAAAGTAAACAATAAAGACAGGATGGAGGAACTGGACACCACACACAGATCATTGTGATCGAGTGAATGCCAATTAACTCCACACCACACACAGTTTATATATAGAGTTAAAGCTACTTACATTTGGTTAAATTGCACCTCACACTATATAACTGCAAATCCCCATTGGTTATAACCCATATCTCACAAGTCCAGTGTTTTGGAGAACTTATCCTAGATGTTTTCAAGAACACTTCCAGTGTGCTGTGAGAAACCTGAGCCATTCTCATGAGAAACTTCTGGGGAGTTGCTGCTCCTCCAAGCAGCTGTGACTTTGCTTTTCTCAGCTGCCTTCAGTCTCACAAGGGTTTATATGAGTCAGAATTGCTCATTCTTGATCTTAATGTACCTGCAGTGGGTCTGTTGGGAACTGGTGGAACTTCTGGAGCTGGAAGGTGTGTTGCCAAATCCAGCAAGAAGGGCTCATGTAAGAGACAAAGCAAGACCAGGGAAAATATAAATCCATTGCTGCACAAGATGGGAGAGCTGGTGCTACAGAACCCAGGAAAGGCTGAGGGACTGGATGCTGCCTTTGCCTCTTCACTTGCCAGACTAATCCTTGGGAATACCAGATCCCAGAGGGTCAGAGAACCCATGGGAAAAGGTTGGAGCAAGGAAGAGAGATCCTTGATGGAAGAGAATCAGGTCAGGGGGTATTTAAGCAAACTGGGCATCCTTTAGTCCTGCAGTGGCACAAAGCCCAGAGGGAGGCCTGTCACCAGTGGTGCACCCCAGGGCTCTGTACTGGGCCCAGTCCACTCCAGTTTAACACCTTCATTAATGATCTGGGTGATGGGGCACTGTAAGATCAGCAAGTTTGCAGATGACACCAAACAGGAAAGGGTGGCTGATATAGCAGGGGATCGTGCTGCCATCCAGAGGAGGCCCTACAAGTCCAAAACATCCACCCATCACCCAGATCACAGAAGCTTATAGCCTTCTACTCTCTTTTTTTTTTTTTGCTTCAGAGCTTGAGGCACCACTGGAGTCCACCTGGTCCAACCCCCTGCTCACGCAGGGCCATCCAGAGCCCGTTTCCCAGGACTATGTGCAGATGACACATCCTCAAGGATGGAGACTCCACAACTTCCCTGGGCAACCTGGGGCAGTGCTCAGTGAAAACAGTGACTCCTGGTGCCCAGTGTCTCCTGCTGTGTTTCAGTTTGTGCCCAAGGCTGCTGGTCACCACTGGGAAGAGCCTGGATCCATCCTCTTTGTCTCCTCCTTTCAGGTCTTTCTAGACATTAATAAGATCCCCCTGAGCCTTCTCCAGGCTGGTCAGTCCCAGCCTCAGCCTTTCCTCATACATGAGATGCTCCAGACCCCGAATCACCTTTGTGGCTCTTCGTTGGACTTGCTCCAGTATGTCCATGTCTCTCTGGTACTGGAGAGCCCAGAAGTGGATGCAGCACTCCAGGAGTGGCCTTACCAGTCTGATCACTGGATCCCCCACCTTGACCTGCTGTCCTGTACTTTGCCTGGTGCAGCCCAGGACACCATTTGCCTTCTCTGCAGCAAGAGCACGTTGCTGCCTTGTGTTCCACCAGGTGTCCCAGACATCCCCAGGTCCTTCTGCAGAGCTGGTTTCCAGCAGAGTGGCTTCCATCATTTACTGGAGCTGGGGATTGCTCTTTCCTGGGGCAAAACTTTGCCCTTCTTGTTGAACTTTAGGAGGTTCCAGTCAGCCTTCCCGTGCCGAAAGGGACTCCAAGAAAGCTGGAGAGAGACTTTGGACAAGGGCCTGGAGGGACAGGACAAGGGGGAAGGGTTTGCAATGGCAGAGAGCAGGGTTAGGTGGGATATTGGGGAGAAAATCTTCCCTGTAAGGGTGGGCAGGCCCTGGCACAGGTTGGGCAGAGAAGCTGTGGCTGCCCCATCCCTGGGAGGGTCCAAGGCCAGGTTGGACAGGGCTTGGAGCACCCTGGGCTGGTGGGAGGTGTCCCTGCCCATGGCAGGGGGTGGGACTGGATGAGCTTTAAGATCCCTTCTAACCCAACCCAGTCTGGGTTTCCATGACCCTTCCCGTGGGCTGCTTTGAGCCCTGGCAGCGCTCCTGACCATCCCCAGCCCTGGGGGCATCTCTGAGCTCCCATCCCAGCCTGAGCTCACGGGGTCCGTGGGGTCCCCTCGGGGGTAACCAGTGAAGAAGCGTCCGAGGCGGGACAGGGGGATGGAGGATGGAGGAGGATGGAGGACGATGGAGGGGGATGAAGGATCGAGGAGGATGGAGCGGGATGTCGGAGGATGTCGGAGAATGGAGCGGGATGTCGGGGGATGTCGGAGGATGTCGGAGGATGTCGGGATGTCGGAGGATGTCGGGAGGATGGCGTGAGAACGAAGGCGAAATAGAGAAGGGATGGAAGGGCTCCCCTGAGAACGGGAGGGGCCCGAACCACCCCCTCTTGCCCTCCCCGCCGCCGTAAGGGCCGCCCCGAGGGAGGCGCGGCAGGAGCGGCCGGTGCGGGCGGAGCCAGCGCGGAGGCGGAGGCGGCGGCGGCGGCGAGAGGCGAGCGGAGAACCGGAGCGGGAGCCGGAGCCGGAGCCGGAGCCGGGAGCGGCGGCAGCACCACCATGGGGGCCTGTCTCGGGGTCTGCTCCCTGCTCAGCTGCGTGAGTGCCCGCCCGCAGCGGGGCATGCGGGGCGCGGGGGTGGCGGTGCCGCAGCGGCGGGCGCGGCCCGGGCAGGGGGAGCGGCGGGGCCAGGGGACGGTCCGGGGGAGGGCTGAGGGACACCCCGGGGATGTGCCCCGGTACAGCCGCGGGTCACGAAAGGAACACGGAGTGGTCCAAGGGATGTCAGGAAGGTTACCCGCGCGGATGCGGGGGGACCCCCGCGGGATGCACAGGGGGGTACGGGGCACCCCGGGAGGGCACACCCCTGGATATGGGGGGATGCAGAGGCCCCCCAGAGGATGTGCCCTGTGTAGCCGGGGGTACGGGGCACCCCGGGAGGGCACACCCCTGGATATGGGGGGATGCAGAGGCCCCCCAGAGGATGTGCCCTGTGTAGCCGGGGGTACGGGGCACCCCGGGAGGGCACACCCCTGGATATGGGGGGATGCAGAGGCCCCCCAGAGGGTGTGCCCTGTGTAGTCGGGGGTACGGGGCACCCCGAGAGGGCACACCCCTGTATATGGGGGGATGCAGAGGCCCCCCAGAGGGTGTGCCCTGTGTAGCCCGGGGTGCAGGGGACCCCTGAGAGGGTGTGCCTCGTGTCCGTGTGGGATGCCCCCTGTGTATCCAGGGCACCCCCGAGGGGGTCACCCCTGTATATGGGGGTGCAGGGCAGCCCCGGGATGCCCTGCGTGTGCATATGTAGGGGACCCCTGGGGGGCTCATCCCTCAGTGCCAGGGGGTTGTGGGGCATACCCAGAGCAGGGCACTCCACTGCACCCAGGGAGATGCAGGGGGTTCACCCCAGAGAGCTCTGGGGCCCGTGAATGTCGTGGTTGGAGGAATGTGGAGGGGAATGGGAAGGGTGGGGCACTCCTGGGTACCTGGGGGATGTGGGGAACCAGAGGAGTGATGCCCTTCTGCTCCTGGAGGGGTGGGGGGTCCTGGCACCCCTGCCCTGGTACACTGGGGAGTGCAATGAGGGTCTGGGTGTCCTGCCTGGTTCTCACTGCTGAGCCCCAAGGTGGGGGCCTGGGGATGGACTAAGAGGAGGAGCAGGATGGGGAGGGGGCAGAGGGCTCTGTGTGGGGTGCCATGGCCCAAGGGAGATCTCAGGGTCTGTGACTGGGATGCCAGCTGTGGGGGCACAGAGTGTGTGATTGGGAGTGCCATCTATTGGGACACAGGGTGTGTGACTGGGGGTGCCATGGCCCAAGGGAGGGCTCAGGGTGTGTGGTTCGGGGTGCCATGCCTGGGCACACACAGGGTGTGTGATTGGGGGGGACACAGGGTGTGTGGTTTGGGGTGCCATGGTCCAAGGGAGAGCTCAGGGTGTATGACTGGGGGTGCCATGGCCCAAGGGAGAGCTCAGGGTGTATGACTGGGGGTGCCATGGCCCAAGGGAGAGCTCAGGGTCTGTGACTGGGGTGCCAGCTGTGGGGGAACAGGGTGTGTGATTGGGAGTGCCATCTATTGGGACACAGGGTGTGTGACTGGGGGTGCCATGGCCCAAGGGAGAGCTCAGGGTGTGTGACTGGGGGTGCCATGGCCCAAGGGAGGGCTCAGGGTGTGTGGTTCGGGGTGCCATGGTCCAAGGGAGGGCTCAGGGTGTGTGGTTCGGGGTGCCATGGTCCAAGGGAGGGCTCAGGGTGTGTGGTTCGGGGTGCCATGGCCCAAGGGAGGGCTCAGGGTGTATGACTGGGGGTGCCATGGCCCAAGGGAGGGCTCAGGGTGTGTGGTTTGGGGTGCCATGGCCCAAGGGAGGGCTCAGGGTGTGTGATTGGGGGTGCCATGGCCCAAGGGAGGGCTCAGGGTGTGTGGTTCGGGGTGCCATGGTCCAAGGGAGGGCTCAGGGTGTGTGGTTTGGGGTGCCATATGTGGGGACACCGGGTGTGTGATTGGGGGGGACACAGGGTGTGTGGTTCGGGGTGCCATGGTCCAAGGGAGAGCTCAGGGTGTATGACTGGGGGTGCCATGGCCCAAGGGAGAGCTCAGGGTGTATGACTGGGGGTGCCATGGCCCAAGGGAGAGCTCAGGGTGTGTGACTGGGGGTGCCATGGCCCAAGGGAGGGCTCAGGGTGTGTGGTTCGGGGTGCCATGGCCCAAGGGAGGGCTCAGGGTGTGTGGTTCAGGGTGCCATGGCCCAAGGGAGGGCTCAGGGTGTGTGGTTCGGGGTGCCATGCCTGGGCACACACAGGGTGTGTGATTGGGGGTGCTGTGCCCTGTGACACACCTGCCCACAGCTGGCATTGCCTTCCCTGTTGGTGCCTCACCTGTTGGTGCCTCACCTGCGGGCACAGGGCCAGGGCAGGGCTGTGGAACCAGCCTGGGAGCTGCCGACCTGGAAACCTGGAAATGAGACCAGTTTTGCAACTTGACCTCACAGTGTTGGAGGTTTAATGAACAGGAGGGTTTTGAGACATGGGATCAGTTGTAGGGTGGTTTGCAAGGCCTTTCTCTGTAACACACCCCCAGTCTTTTCCTTGTGGCCAGGTATTGGGAAAGCCAGGACATATTCTGGAGCAGGGAGGGCAGGGTTCTGGCCTAATTCTGGATTTTTTCCCAGAAATACTGTTCTGGCCCAGACTGTGGTAACAGAGTTGAGTCACTACACTGGTGACTGGTTTGGTTCTCTTGTTCCTTCTGGTGCAGCTGTTTTAGTTCTGAGCTGAAGAACCACACGACAGAAGAAACACAAACCAAAACCAACCACCCCCCAATCTGTCTAATTCTGTTAAAATTTTATTCTAACATGAACCTCTGAACCAACTCCCTCTGCTCTGCCTGCATCATTTGAGTCACAGCAGCACCAGATTGCCAAGCCATTTCTCCAGTGCTTTCCCATTCAAGCTCTACAAGGCATTCCTGAGTGAAACTTTGCAGCACACAGGGAAAATTCCCCTGTTCCTGTGACTTTCCCTTCTCCACTGATTTTCCAGACTCTTCCCATGGCTGCTGTGGGCACTGGGGTGGGTCTGAGCTGCCTTCCTGGGGGCACAGGGTTGATGTTGCCAGCAGGAGGCTGCCCAAGCCAACACAAACCCTGGGAGTTTGGACAACCCTCTGATATGGTTTAGGCACCTCATGGGCACAACAAACCCTGTGGTACCAATCCAAAGCCACCTGCCAGGCGGGAGAGCCACGAGGCTCCCAAGCTGTGCCTGACCCTGTGGCTTTGGTACTGATTAACCTGCCTGGTCATGACTTTGGCAGGAGATAAACACCAGTTGCTTGGCATTGCTTTTCATTGACTCAGTCTCTGTGATCCTGGCATTGCCAGGGTGCCAGAAACTCACTGGTGTGTTTGGGGAGGTGTTGGGTGGGTGTAATTCGGTTGGTGTGGTTGGGGTGATGTTGTTGGACTGGTGTTGGTGTGGTTGGGCTGTTACAGGGGGACTGGTGGAGCTGTTTTGGTGTATTGGGATGCTTTGGTTTGCCAGAAACTCACTGATGTGTTTGGGGAGGTGTTGGGTGGGTGTAATTGGGTTGGTGATGTGAGTTGTGTGGTTGGGCTGTTACAGGGGGACTGGTGGAGCTGATTTGGTGTCTTGGGCTGGTTTGGTTGGACTGTGACTGTTGAGCTGTGGGTGTTGTTTTGGTGCAGGTGGGGTACTGTTGTTGTAGTGGTCTTGGGTGGGTGTAATTTGTTTGGTGACATGGGTTGATTTGGTTGGGGTGATGTTGTTGGGCTGGTGTTGGTGTGGTTGGGCTGTTACAGGGGGACTGGTGGAGCCGATTTGGTGTATTGGGCTGGTTTGGTTGGACTGTGACTGTTGAGCTGTGGCTGTTGGTTTGGGTACTGTTGTTGTACTGCTGTGGTTGTGCTCATGGTGTGTTTCCCTGCCTTGCCTGGGTCCAACCATTCTCTGCCAGGCTCCAGGCAGGGCAGGAAGCAGATCAGCCCTTCCCTGTGGGTCACACTGGGCTGAGCTGCATTTCATGAGGAAGTGAACAGTGAAACTGGAGAGTTTAATCATTCATCTGCAGCAGCTGAAACCCAACCCTTCCCCATTAACCCTCTGCTCTCCTGCTGCAGCCACTTCCCTCACTGACTTCCACCCTGTGCTCTGGTCTTTGGCCATGTTAACACTTATGGGTGTGCTGGTTTAAAGGTAAAGCAGCAGGAGAAATGAACCCAACACAAAAGAGATTATAAATCAGAGTTACAATTTAATAACAATATTACAAGAAATGCAATGGCACAACCCAACTCAACTCAATCCAACCCAACTCAATTCAACTCAACCCAACTCAACTCAATCCAACCCAACTCAATTCAACTCAACCCAGTTCAACTCAACCCAACTCAACTCAACCCAACCCAACTCAATCCAACCCAACTCAATTCAACTCAACCCAACCAAACCCAACCCAAGTGAACTCAACCTACTCAATTCAAACCAACTAAACTTAACCCAACTCAACTCAACCCAACCCAACTCAACCCAGTTCAATTCAACCCCACTCAACCCTACTCTCAACTCAACCCAACTCAACCCAGCCCAACCTCAGTTCAACCCAACTGAACCCAACTCAGACCAGCCTGGCTGCAGAAATGCCAAAAACATCTCACTGTTGTTCCTCTCATCATGAATTGCAGGAACTGGGAAAATTTAAAAATACAGTTTAGTAAAAATTTCCTTTCTTTCTTACCAGCTCTTATTCTGCACCATCCTTGTGCAGGAACCACCTGCTGATCTTTGGCCAGCTAGCAAGGTTGGGTTTTGTCAAGCCAGGGTTTCCTGGCCCAGCAATGGGAGCCTCTGGGTGGAGCTGGCATTGGTGCCTGTGCTGGATTTGGAAAGCAGGACACACCAAGGGCTCCTGGGATTGCTGTCCCTCAGTTTCCCTGCCTATAAGGTGGCCCTTGGGGAGGGGGAAGGTGGCAGAATGAGTTCTCTCCCTGTGATGCTGAAATCAGTGTTTTCCCCATCCTGCATTAGATGGAAATTACTTTGCAAACGTAAGAAAGGAGGGTCCTGCAGGGCAGGGTTTGGTTTGACTGGAGCTTTGCATGGAGCAGAAGACATGACGGGGACTCCAAAACTCGTGGTGTCCTTTCCCACCTTGGCTGGTTGTTGCAGTGAGATGTTCCTGTGACTCTTTTGGTTTTCAGCAGCTTTTGGGGGGGATTTGGGGCCATTTCCAGGAATCTCCTGGGCTGGGAGAAGCTCTAAGCAAAACCCCTGGCACAGTAATATGAATTCCTGGGAGATTTCCTTATGGATTGATCTGGGCACATATTTTGGGGCCAGTTTCTCCCCTTCTGACATGGGACTGCTCTCCTTGCAGGTGTCCTGTCTCTGTGGCTCTGCTCCATGTCTGCTCTGTGGCTGCTGCCCCTCGGCCAAGAACTCCACCATCTCCCGCCTCCTCTTCACCTTCTTCCTCTTCCTTGGCACCCTTGTGTCCATCATTATGATAATCCCCGGCGTGGAGAGGGAGCTGCACAAGGTAAATAACTCCTGGAGGTCACTGGCAAGAAGTTCAGCTGCTGGTGGGTATGTGAGGCTGAATCAGAAAGTGAATTTTTGGGTCATGTTGTGCTTCTGTTCCTTTTTGTCTGAGCATCTCTGAGGGACAAGGTGTTGTTAACCCTGGTTTTCCACAGAGGAGAAAATGCAGTGGGATGTAATTCCATGCAGAATCCAGTTTTCCCAGATGTCCCCTGGGAAAGTTTCCTACATCCCATTTTCGGGGTTCAACTGATGACTTGCAAATCACAGAGATGTGACTTGAGGTGGAGGGAGTGGAGGTCTGACAGCTGAGCTGCTGCTGCTGGGCTGGGCTTTTGGGAAAGGTTGGATTCATCCCAGCTTTGCACTGACCTGCAGGGTGACCTTAGCTGTGTCACCCCACCACTGACCTCAAGCAAGTGGCTTTGGAGCAGTCATGGTGTGGCCCATCTTTGGTGGCACCAGGGTTTGTGGTGGGTGTGCAATCCCAGAATCCCAGAATCGTGGAATCACAGAGTGGTTTGGGTTGGAAGGGATCTCAAAGATCATACAGTCTTAGCCCCTGCCATGGGCAGGGACACCTTCCACTATCCCAGGTTGCTCCAAGCCTGGTCCAGCCTTGCCTTGGACACTTCCTGGGATAGGGGAGCAACCAGTGGGCGTCACAGTCCAGGGGCTGATCTTCAGTACAATCAGTAGCTCCTCAATCCAGACCTTCCCACCACCTTCAGCCACCAGTAGGATGTGCCATGTTGAGGTGCTGTCCCCCCTCCCATTGCTGTTGCAGCTCCCTGGTTTCTGTGAAGGCAGTGGGGCCGTGCTGGGGGTCCAGCCCCACGTTGACTGCAGCAGTTTCCTGGGCCACAAGGCCGTGTACCGCATGGGCTTCGCCATGGCCTCCTTCTTCCTCCTCTTCGCGGTGCTCATGCTGTGTGTGCGCAGCAGCAAAGACCCCCGAGCCGCCCTGCAGAACGGGTGGGTGCCCTCCCCAGGGGGGGTGCTGGGGGGCAGGGCTGGACCCCCCCCATGCCCACCCCTGCTGGGTGCAGACCCTCCCTCCTCTCTGCCCCTGCAGCTTCTGGTTCTTCAAGTTCCTGGTGCTGGTGGGGCTCACAGTGGGGGCCTTCTACATCCCCGATGGTGCCTTCACCTCAGGTGAGGAGCAGCATCTCTCACAGGGTTAAACCCTGGGCTGGGGGTGGCACCCCCGCTGCCCTGTGCCCCCAGGGTCACTCTCCCTCTTCCTGACTGTTATTTTTTTTCCTCAAGTCTGGTTTTACTTTGGTGTGGTGGGCTCCTTCCTCTTCATCCTCATCCAGCTTGTGCTTCTCATCGACTTCGCCCACTCCTGGAGCCAGCGGTGGCTGCGCAACGCGAGCGAGAGCAGCGCCAAGGGCTGGTACGCAGGTGGGTACGGGGGCACCACGGGGGGCTTGGGGGACATGCCAGGGCTGGGGGACACTGGGCCTGCCAGGGCTGGGTGACACTGACACTGGGCTGGCCAGGGCTGGGTGACACTGACACTGGGCTGGCCAGGGCTGGGTGATACTGACAGTAGACTGGTCAGGGCTGAGTGACACTGAGCTGCCAGAGCTCGGGAACACTGGGCTGGACAGGGCTGGGGGACACTGGGCTGGCCAGGGCTCGGGAACAGTGGGCTGGCCAGGACTGGGTGACACTGGGCTGGCCAGGGCTGAGGGACACTGGGCTGGCCAGGGCTGGGTGATACTGACAGTGGGCTGGCCAGGGCTGGGTGACACTGGGCTGGCCAGGTTGGTGACACTGGACTGGCCAGAGCTCAGGAACACTGTCACTGGACTGGCCAGAGCTCGGGGACACTGACACTGGTCTGGCCAGGGCTGGGTGACACTGACAGTGGGTTGGCCAGGGCTGGGTGACATTGTCACTGGGTTGGCCAGGGCTGGGTGACACTGTCACTGAGCTGGCCAGGGCTGGGTGACACTGACACTGGGCTGGCCAGGTCTGGGTGACTCTGGTCTGGCCAGGGCTGGGTGACACTGACACTGAGCTGGCCAGGGCTGGGTGACACTGGACTGGCCAGAGCTCAGGAACACTGTCACTGGACTGGCCAGAGCTCGGGGACACTGACACTTGTCTGGCCAGGGCTGGGTGACACTGACATTGGGCTGGCCAGGGCTGGGTGATACTGACAGTGGGCTGGCCAGGGCTGGGGGACACTGTCACTGGGCTGGCCAGGGCTGGGTGACACTGGGCTGGCCAGGGATGGTGACACTGACACTGGTCTGGCCAGGGCTGGGTGACACTGGGCCTGCCAGGGCTGGGGACTCTGGTCCAGCTTCTCTCCTTTTTGTTTCCTCCCCCATGATACCAAAAAGCAGCAGAAACAAACGTCTTCCCACCAGTTTGTAGGATCTTTAAGGGCATTCTTTATTCAGCACACTGATGTTCAGAGGGCACCTCCTCTAATGACAGGGGGACAGGGCTCTCTATTACACACACTATTTACATATTCATTAGACAGTCTCAATTAATACATATTCATTAGTTTGCTCCACATACACCCCTATGGCAAGTCCTTCTTTGCTCCTTCCAGGTCTTCTTCATGGTCATGACCTCAGTTCATGAGCAATCATAACGATTCACCACCAAAAAGTGCAATGTTTGTTCTTTATCTGGTTTGGGCACGCAGAGCTTAGTTTACATCCTGTTTGTTTGGGTTACATCTCTTATCCAAATCTCAAGGACTTCTCCAGGATTGTGTTGGTCCTTATTTGGGCATTCTGGGACACTGTGAGTGAGGTTTCTATGTCTCCTGTCACCAGCCCTCTGCACCGTCACCTTCACCTTCTACGCCGCCTCCATCGCGGCCATCGCGCTGCTCTACGTCTACTACACCAAACCCCAGGGCTGCACGGAGGGCAAGGCCCTCATCAGCATCAACCTCATCCTCTGTTTCATCATCTCTGTTGTGTCCATCCTGCCCAAGATCCAGGTGAGGCGGTGAGGGGCACCCAGGGGGTGGTGTCCCTGTGGGTCACGGGACCACCCTGAGCACGCGCCGGTGCCTTTGCAGGAGGCTCAGCCGCACTCGGGGCTGCTCCAGGCGTCGCTCATCACCCTCTACACCATCTACGTCACCTGGGCCGCCCTGGCCAACGTGCCAAGTAAGCCTTGGGCTCAGGAGGGGGTGAGGAGGGGGCGGCACCACACACTGGGGTGGGGGTTTGTCCCCTCCTTGGTGCTGACCCCGTGTGTCCCCCCAGCCCAGAGCTGTAACCCCACACTGCTGGTGAGGAACAGCACCAGCCCAGCCACGGCCACGGCACCACTGACAGCCTGGTGGGACGCCCCCAGCATCGTGGGGCTGATAATCTTCATCCTCTGCACCCTCTTCATCAGGTGAGGACTTGGCTGGTGTCCCTGGGGGTGGCACTGACCCTCTGCCTGCCTGGAGGAGAGAGCCATTTATTTGGGAGGGGCTCTCTGGAGGGGATCTCACACCTTGGTCCAGGGTTTTGTCACTAAGGGCTACTTGCAAAGCCATCCCCGTCCCCTGTGCAGCCCCAGTCACAGTTTTGGGGGGATCCCCACAGACTGCATCCCCCAAACTGCCCCAGGGATGGCCCCAAGGACAAAACATTCCTGTTCTACTCTGCACTGCTGTGGCCTCACCTTGAATGTTGTGGCAGTTTTAGGCACTCCAATATAAACAGGGTGTTAATGTGTTAGTGTCCAAAGGAGGGCACAGAGATGGGGAAGGGCCTGGAGGGGCAGCGTGTGAGGGCACTGAGGGCACTTGGGGTGTTCAGCTGGAGAAGAGGAGACTGAGGGGAGACCTCAGTGCAGTTCCAGCTTCCTGAGGAGGGGCAGAGGAGGGGCAGGCACTGATCTCTTCTCTGTGGGGACCAGGGGCAGCACCCAGGGAATGGCTGGAGCTGTGCCAGGGCAGGGACAGCACCCAGGGAATGGCTGGAGCTGTGCCAGGGCAGGGACAGCACCCAGGGAATGGCTGGAGCTGTGCCAGGGCAGGGACAGCACCCAGGGAATGGCTGGAGCTGTGCCAGGGCAGGCTCAGGTTGGATCTCAGCAAAAGGTTCTTCCCCCAGAGGGTGGTGGGCACTGACCAGGCTCCCCAGGGCAGTGGGCACGGCCCCAAGGCTGCCAGAGCTGCAGGAGGGTTTGGATGATGCTCTGGGGCACAGGGGGTGACTCTTGGGGATGTTCCTGTGCAGGGCTGAGGGTTGGACTGGGTGATCCTTGGGGGTCCCTTCCAGCTCAGCAGATTCTGGGATTCTGTGTCTGTGCAAACCCTGCCAGGGGGGCACTGAGTCCGCGGTGCTCAGCCCTCCCTGTGCCTGCGGTGCTGAGCCCCCCTGTGTCCCCGGTGCTGAGCCCCCCCCGTGCCCGTGGTGCTGAGCCCGCCTGTGCCCACAGTGCTGAGCCCCGTGCGTGCCGTGCTGAGCCCCTCCCTGTGCCCTCGATGCTGAGCCCCGTGCCCGCGGGGCTGAGCCCTCCCTGTGCCCTCGATGCTGAGCCCCGTGCCCGCGGGGCTGAGCCCTGTGCCCGCGGTGCTGAGCCCCCCCCGTGCCCGCGGTGCTGAGCCCCCCCGTGCCCGCGGTGCTGAGCCCCCCTGTGCCCGCAGCCTGCGCTCCTCGGACCACCCGCAGGTGAACAAGCTGATGCTGACCGAGGAGGGCGGTCCCGGGGCCGGGCCGGGGCCGGGCGAGGCGGACCGCGGGGAGCACCGCACCTACGACAACGAGCAGGACGGAGTCTGCTACAACTACACCTTCTTCCACCTCTGCCTCCTCCTCGCCGCCCTCTACATCATGATGACCCTCACCAACTGGTACAGGTGGGCACAGCTCCCGGCATGTCTGTTGTCCGCTCTGTCCCCTCCTCCTGGGGTCCTCCTCGCTCCTGTGCTGGGCAGAGCTGTTTGCTGAGGTGTGTTTGTATGTCCCGTGGTGTAAAGGAGAGCACTCGGACTCTGAATCCCAAGGACCTGAGTTCGAGTCTCAGTGAGACCGTCCTGTGGCAGTTCAATCCCTCCCTGCCATCCCATCCCATCCCACCCCACCCCACCCCATCCCATCCCACCCCACCCCACCCCATCCCATCCCACCCCACCCCACCCCATCCCATCCCACCCCACCCCACCCCATCCCACCCCACCCCATCCCACCCCATCCCACCCCATCCCATCCCATCCCACCCCACCCCATCCCACCCCATCCCATCCCATCCCATCCCATCCCATCCCATCCCACCCCACCCCATCCCATCCCACCCCACCCCACCCCATCCCATCCCATCCCATCCCATCCCATCCCATCCCATCTCGGATGCTCAGCAGGGTCAGCCCTGGTCAGTACCGGGTACTGTGACAGTCCTGAGGACTTCCCTGTCACTGTCCAAGCTCAGCCGTGGCAGATGGACCTTGGGACTTAAACGGTGGGGCCAGTTCTGTGCATGCTGAGCCTCACCTGAACAATCCCCTGCGCAGGCTGGAAGGGCCCGTGGGGAGAGCCCTGCCCAAATCTTCATTCACAAAGTTTGGCCACACATTGCATTTGTATGTGAAGCCACTGAGTGTGCTCCCTAATTAGTGTTAATTCATAGAATCACAGATCACAGAATCAACTGGGTTGGAAAAGCCCTCCGAGATCATCAAGTCCAACCCTTGGTCCAACTCCAGTCCCTTTACCAGATCATGGCACTCAGTGCCACGGCCAAGCTCAGTTGAAAAACCTCCAGGGATGGGGAATCCACCCCCTCTCTGGGCAGCCCATTCCAATCCCTGAGCACTCTCTCTGGATAGGTAGCAGAGGGTTGTGCCTGGGCTTGCAGCATCCCCTGCTGCAGTCCTGGGGACTGTGGGCTGCATGGTGGGGGCACATCCCCTGGGTGGCTGCAGCCATGGGGCACCCCTGTCTTCCTTGCATGGCACCCCTGGGCGCTCCCTTCCCCATCCCACCCCTGGCATGTCTGTTGTTCTCTCTGTCCCCTCCTCCTGGGGTCCTTCTTGCTCTTCTACTCATTGTTGAAGGTGTATTTGTATGTCAAGCCAATGAATGTGCTCCTTAATTAGTGTTAATTGTTTTTAGGTAGCAGAGGGTTGTGCCTGGGCTTGCAGCATCCCCTGCTGCAGTCCTGGGGGCTGTGGGCTGTGGGCTGCATGGTGGGGGCACATCCCTTGGGTGGCTGGAGCCATGGGGCACCCCTGTCTTCCTTGCATGGCACCCCTGGGTGCTCCCTTCCCCATCCCACCCAGTGTGGCTGCTGCTTGGGGCACAAGGCAGGATGGCACAGGGTGGGTGCCACCCTCCTGTTTGCTGTTCCAGGCCAGATGAGAGTTTGCAGGTGCTGAGGAGCCCCTGGACAGCTGTGTGGGTGAAGATCTGCTCCAGCTGGGCCGGGCTCCTGCTCTACCTCTGGACACTGGTGGCTCCACTGGTGCTGTCGGACCGAGACTTCAGCTAAGCTGGCCCTGGGCACCCTGCTGGTGGGTCAGAGCCATGGTGGCCTTGCCCCTGGTGGCTGGGGACAGCCCCAGCTCTGCCTTAGCCTGAGTTCTGCCTGCAGGAGCTGCTGTGCTGGGTTGTGCCTTCTTGAAGGTCTTTTGTTTTAATTTGAAAGGGATGAAGTGCCAAGCAGAGGAAATCAAGGGCTGAGAGAGACCTGAGGGTGTTTTTGAAGCTCTCATCATCCCCATGTTTGTCCAGTGCCTTTGGTGGTGCCTCCAAACCCTTCTCCCAGCAGAGATCAGTGCCTTGCCTGGTTTGGGTTTGGTTCTCACCAGCTGCCTTGGTGTCCTGGGACCGTGGTACCTTTTGGGGGGCTCTGGGAACCAGGACCCAGGACCTGGCCAGTGTTGTGTCCCCAAACTGCCTGGAGGAAAACAAATTGCTGGGATTTGTGGCTGGAGGAGATATCCCACTGCATCCCCCAGCCACGGTGGTGTCCCCAGCTCCCTGGGGGCTCTCCTGAGTGCTTGTCCCCAAGGGAGAACAAGCCCTCCTGGTCCTTGCTGGAGCTCAGGTTGGGTTTCCTGCAGGCTGTGCTGGCCTGGCCCCAGCACCTCACCTTGTCAATAAAGTCTTGTTTGGAATAAACCTGGTGGATTTGTCCTTGGATCTTTCTTGGTGTGTGTGCTGGGTGTGTGGGAGATGGAGGAAGAGAAGATGTATAAAACAGACCTAACTCCAGGGTGGGGGCACAGCTGGGGGCACAGCTGGCTGCCCAAGGGTGCAGGCAGGGGTGGCACCACTTTGGGGTGTGGAAACTTGGAGCCCTGGATTCCATTGCCATCCTGTGGCACCCTCAGAGCTGCTGGCAGAGGGCACGCTGCTGGCAGGGCAGGTGGTGGTGGTCAGCAAAGGGGGGGGTGTCACAAGGAGGGGTGCATGAGGTGGGGGGCACACACTGTTGGGGTGCAGACCATGCCCAGGGGCACGTGGGGATGGGGTGAGCACCATAGTGGGGTACACACCGTGCTGGGGTGCACAGAGCACGTGCTGGGGTGTACCCAGTGCAGGTTCACCCTGGCAGGGGTGGCCCCAGGTGGGTTCTCACTCTAGCGGGGGGTCCCTGCACTGGGCTCACCTCAGAGGCAGGCAGAGCCTGTTGCTCACTCGTGCTGTGCAGACCTTCTCAGTGTTCCACAGCCCATCCCGGTGTCCCGTAGCCCATCCCTGTGTCCTGCAGCCCCTCCCGGTGTCCCGCAGCCCATCCCGGTGTCCCGTAGCCCATCCCCGTGCCCGCGCTGAGCCCATCCCGGTGTCCCGTAGCCCATCCCGGTGTCCCGTAGCCCATCCCCGTGCCCGCGCTGAGCCCATCCCCGTGTCCCGTAGCCCATCCCGGTGTCCCGCAGCCCATCCCGGTGTCCCGTAGCCCATCCCGGTGTCCCGTAGCCCATCCCGGTGTCCCGTAGCCCCTCCCTGTGTCCCGTAGCCCCTCCCGGTGTCCCGCAGCCCTTCCCGGTGTCCCGTAGACCATCCCGGTGTCCCATAGCCCATCCCCGTGTTCCGCAGCCCTTCCCGGTGTCCCGCAGCCCCTCCCGGTGTCCCGTAGCCCCTCCCGGTGTCCCGTAGCCCATCCCGGTGTCCCGTAGCCCATCCCGGTGTCCCGGGCCCGCGCCGCTCCGGGCACGAGGTGGCGCTGCGAGCCCGTGCTGAGACACGAGGAGCCCGGCACCCGGTACCCAGCACCGTGGGACCGCATCCTGCACCTCTGCCCTCACCCTGCACCCCGAACTCTCATCCGGTACCCTGAACCCACATCCTGCACCTCATCCTGCACCCTGGAACCTCATCTTGCACCCCGAACCCTCACCCTGCACCCCAAACCCTCATCCTGCACCCTGAACCCGCATCCTGCACCTCATCCTGCACCCTGGGACCTCACCCTGCACCCCGAACCCTCACCCTGCACCCCGAACCCTCATCCTGCACCCCGAACCCTCATCCTGTACCCTGAATCCGCATCTGGTACCCCTCAACCTACACTCTGTGACTTCATCCTGCACCCTGTGACCTCATCTGGCACCCTGAAGCCTCATCCTGCACCCTCTAACCTCATCTTGCACCCGTAATCCTGCACCCAGCACCCTGTGACTTCATCCTGCACCTGACACCAGCACCCAGTACTATACATCCTTTATCCTTTATCCTGCTTCCTGAAATCCCTCGTTCTGCACCCTGCACCCAGCACCCTGCAACCCTCACCCAGCACCCAGCACCCTGTAACCCTCACCCAGCACCCTGTAACCCTCACCCCGCACCCAGCACCCTGCAACCCTCACCCAGCACCCAGCACCCTGTAACCCTCACCCAGCACCCTGTAACCCTCACCCCGCACCCAGCACCCTGTAACCCTCACCCTGCACCCAGCACCCTGTAACCCTCAACCAGCACCCTGTAACCCTCACCCAGCACCCAGCACCCTGCAACCCTCACCCAGCACCCTGTAACCCTCACCCAGCACCCTGTAACCCTCACCCTTCACCTGCACCCTGTAACCTTCATCCTGCACCCAGCACCCTGTAACCCTCACCCAGCACCCTGCAACCCTCACCCAGCACCCAGCACCCTGCAACCCTCACCCAGCACCCTGTAACCCTCACCCCGCACCCAGCACCCTGCAACCCTCACCCAGCACCCAGCACCCTGTAACCCTCACCCAGCACCCTGTAACCATCACCCTGCACCCAGCACCCTGTAATCCTCACCCAGCACCCTGTAACCCTTACCCTGCACCCTGTAACCCTCACCCAGCACCCTGCAACCCTCACCCTTCACTTGCACCCTGTAACCCTTACCCAGCACCCTGTAACCCTCACCCAGCACCCTGTAATCCTCACCCAGCACCCTGTAACCCTTACCCTGCACACTGAACCCTGTAATCCTCACCCTGCACCCCACACTCTGCACCCCACACCCTGTAACTCTCATCCTGCACACTGAATCCTGCACCCTGCAATCCTCATCCTGCACCCCACATCCTGCACCCTGCACCCCCTCATCCTGGACACCTTCCCCACACCCTGCACCCCACACGTTCCTCCCTACTCCTTTCATCCTGCACCTTCATCCTACCCCTCTCAGCCTGCACCCCACATCCTGCACCCTTCACCCTGTAATCTTCACCCTGCCTCCCTCATCCTGCACCCAGCACCCTGAGACCTGTAACCGCTTCTCCTGCACTCTGTACCCTTCATCCTGCACCCTTCATCCTGCACCCCTCACCTACACCCCACACCCTGCACCCTTCATCCTGCACCACTCACCTGCACCCCTCACCTACACCCCACACCCTGCACCCTTCATCCTGCACCCTTCATCCTGCACCCCTCACCTACACCCCACACCCTGCACCCTTCATCCTGCACCCTTCATCCTGCACCCCTCACCTACACCCCACATCCTGCACCCTTCATCCTGCACCCCTCACCTACACCCCACACCCTGCACCCTTCATCCTGCACCCCTCACCTACACCCCACACCCTGCACCCTTCATCCTGCACTCTTCATCCTGCACCCCTCACCTACACCCCACACCCTGCACCCTTCATCCTGCACCCCTCACCTACACCCCACACCCTGCACCCTTCATCCTGCACCCTTCATCCTGCACCCCTCACCTACACCCCACACCCTGCACCCTTCATCCTGCACCCCTCACCTACACCCCACACCCTGCACCCTTCATCCTGCACCCTTCATCCTGCACCCCACACCCTGCACCCTTCATCCTGCACCCCTCACCTGCACCCCTCACCCGCACCCCTCACCTACACCCCACACCCTGCACCCTTCATCCTGCACCCCTCACCTACACCCCACACCCTGCACCCTTCATCCTGCACCCCTCACCTGCACCCCTCACCTACACCCCACACCTTGCACCCTTCATCCTGCACCCCTCACCTGCACCCCTCACCTACACCCCACACCCTGCACCCTTCATCCTGCACCCCACACCCTGCACCCTTCATCCTGCACCCTTCATCCTGCACCCCTCACCTGCACCCCTCACCTACACCCCACACCCTGCACCCTTCATCCTGCACCCTTCATCCTGCACCCCACACCCTGCACCCTTCATCCTGCACCCTTCATCCTGCACCCCTCACCTGCACCCCTCACCTACACCCCACACCCTGCACCCTTCATCCTGCTTGCATCGTACATCCCACACTCTTCCCCCTGCACCCTGTAACCTTCATGCTGCACTTTGCCCCCTGTAACCTTCATCCTGCACCCTGCACTGTTCACCCTGTGCCCTGCACCCTTCATCCTTCATCCTGCACCCCTCACCTTGCACCCTGCACCTCACACCCTCATGCTGCACCCTCATCTTGCCCCCTGCCCCCTGTGCTCTGCCCCCTGCAGAGCTGGTTCTGGGAAGGGCTGGCTCACACAGGGGTCTCCTGCAAGATCTATTTTCCTGTAATACCTCCTGTTCATAATTTATTAAATGACAATAATCTTCCCTTTTTTCTTTAGGAGACATTTCAAACCCCTGGCAGATACACTCCAGTGTAATGAACTGTGCCCCCCAAAATGACTAAGGAAACTGAGGCAGGGAGATCAGGGTGACTCCAGTTGTGCTGCTGTGGCTGCCTCTGGCACCCTTGGATTTTGGGTTTCAGCAGAAAAATCTGCCCCTCCAGCAGTTGTTACCCACATATGTGACAGTCCCACCCTGCTGTGTTTGCCCACCCACGTTCACCCCAAGCTGTCCAAGGCACCCTGAGAAGCTCGAGCCACAGGCAACCCTGGCTGTGGAATTTAATGAGAATAAATTTTAAAAACACAGATGGGTTAATGTCAAAAATTCCCCAAGCCTGAGCACAGCATGAGTGGAACTGATTCCCAGCTCAGTCTGAGCCCCTCAGTTCCTTCCTGGTGCTTGTCATGGGAACAGAGAGTTGTGGCTGCTCTGCAATTGCCTGTTACCAAGTGCAGTCCATGTCTGAGTCCAAATGTCCTCTCGTGTGCAGGCAGGGAGGAGGGAAGCAGCTCCCTGCCAGCTGGGCATCACCACCGAGCTCAGCCCACCCGTGGGAGAGGCCACAGGGATTGTCCTCTGGAGGTGTCACCCTCCAGCCCCAGAGAGGCACTCGCTGCCCCTGGGATTCCCCAGCCAGGGCTTGGATTCACGGGTCTGATGGAAAAGGGATGTGCCAGAGACAGCCTGGGGAGTGCACAGCTGGCCCAGAGCCAGGGAGGGACTAAAAACTTCCTTTCTTTGGTGACTGTCACTTCCAAACTGGAATGTCCCCAGCTGTGCACGTGCCCTGCAGCAGCTGCTGCAGTTCTGGGAGCCTGGGGGGGTGTTTAATACACAGCAGGGTCTGGATGCTCCCAGCTCTGCAGGTGGAGAGCTACAGGCTCTCTCCAAAGTGCTCTGGCTTAGACAGCACCTTCAGCCTCCATGTCCTGGTGGCTTCAGCACGTGGTCCATCCAAGGGCACGGGCCAGCCCTTGGTTTGGAGGTGCAGTGGCCTGAGGGAAGGGATTGTCCCCCTCTGTCCTGTTCAGGTGAGACTCCACCTGCAGTGCTGTCTCCAGCCCTCCTGTTCCCAATGCCAGGACGTGGAGCTGCTGGAGAGTCCAGAGGAGGCCCCGGAGATGCTCCAGAGCTGGAGCCCCTCTGGGAGAGCTGAGGGGTTACCTGAAGAAGAAAAGGCTCCAGGGACACCTGAGAGCCCCTTCCAGTGCCTAAAGGGGCTCCAGGAGAGCTGGAGAGGGACTGGGGACAAGGGATGGAGGGACAGGACAAGGGGAATGGCTTCCCACTACCAGAGGGCAGGGATAGATGGAATATTGGGAAGGAATTGTTGGCTGTGAGGGTGGGCAGGCCCTGGCACAGGTTGGGCAGAGAAGCTGTGGCTGCCCCATCCCTGGGAGTGTCCAAGGCCAAGTTGGACAGGGCTTGGAACACCCTGGGCTGGTGGAAGGTGTCCCTGCCCATGGCAGAGAGTTGGAATGGGATGAGCTTTAAGGTCCCTTCCAACCTAAACCATTCTGTGTCTCTGTGATAATTTTCTGGGTGAATAATTCATCAGCAAACATCTGCCACCTCTTGCTCAGCAGAAAACAGCCCTGGGCTGGTCCCCTCCCTGCCTGTCCCTCCCCATCCCACACCAGGACACAGCTCCAGCCTGGAGAGCAGGATCAGGCCATGCACGTGCTGGGACCCCACACACGGGCACTGTCGTTATCTACTGAGCTGACTTTAATTGCTTTAATTTCCCTCCCTGGGGGCCACCCCTGAGCGATGGATATGGAGGGAAATGAGGGACATTGAGGAGCTCAGGAAAAGTCACACAGCAGTTCTTCACAATAAACAGCTGTGATCACCGTGTCACCAAATTAAACTCAATTAATTACCAGGGGATGGGCTCACCAAGGGGTTTGGGACCATGTGAAGGGGGGACCCTCAGAGCCACCCCGTGCTGGGTAATGGGAGCAGCTGCAGCCCCAAACCACCCTCTGCCCACCCTGGCCAGCACGGGCAGGGGCTCCACAGCACCTTTTCATTCCCTTTAATGCACGATCTCCTTGGTTTTATGTTTTATTCGTGGCATTAACACATCGGGCAGAGCCGGACTGGCTTCCGCTCAGAAGAGGAGGGGAAAGCGTTTCCATAATTCATTTAAATGAGGCACCCGGGGAAATCCAAATTGGACTTCCAGCATGTTTACAGTGCCACGCAGAGCTCCATGATCCTCATCTGGAGCCATTAATGCCTCCCAGACGGACCACAGAGCATGTATAATTAATTGCGGAGCGAAGCCCTTGCCCAGCCTGCAAAGATATCGCTCGGGGGCAGAGGCAGCGACGCCCAGTGCTGCTCCCCCGGCGGCGGGGATTTATTTCAGCTCGGCTTTTCTCCTTCCCAGAATGTTCAACCAACCTTCCTCGGGGTAGGAAATGCTGGGGAGATGATGGGGTTGAAGCTGAAGGAAGAACAAGCCCAGATGGGCTGTGAAATCCCACCGGGTTTGTTGGGAGCATCCCCTGTGAGAGCTCCTCGGGTGGGGTGTGAGCCCAGCAGAGCCCTGCAGTGATGGGCAGTGCCAGGGCTGAGCCCTGCCCTGGGGAGGGGGCACAGGGAACTCTGAAAGGGCAGAAAACTCTCTGCAGTGGGGAGCAAACAGCCCTGCACCAGTGAGCCCCAAAGATCCCTGTTCTGTTTGGCACAGGGAAGGATCAGCCATCCCCTGGTCCAAGCGTGGGGGAGACACCGAGGGTGCTGCAGGGGCCTTGCCCACGCTCAGCCCCCTCCCTGCCCTCAGAGAATCTCTCCCTGTGTTTTCTCACTGGGCTGATCTCACTCCCTTGGGTCCTCCAGCTGCAGCACCCGGAGGCAGCACCTGCTCCAACCCGGCTGGGTGCCAGTCCTGATCCAGGAGGGTGGGTTTGGGCTTCCAAAAAGGTGCCCCTGGCCCTTCACAGGGACATGGGGGCACCTTGACCCAGTTAAACACTTCATTTCTAAACCCCTGGGGTCGGTATTGACTCCTCTGCCTCCCCACTGCGTTCTGGAGCTGCTGTCTCTGCACTGCTTTGAAGAGCAAAAGAGGGATGGGAAGGAAGACAGCGAGTAAAAAAAAAAAAAAAGATAAAAAATGTCAAAAATCCAGCTTGAACCCTGCTGCTGGAGAAACATCTGTGTCTATAAATACCCTGGATGTCAGTGGGAACAGGCTGTGTCTCCAGCAGCTCCCTGAGGCAGCGGAGCAGCCTCGCCCCAGCTGACCCCATTCCCATTCCAACACGTGCTCCTGGAACACAAACCAGTCCCTGCAGCTCTGCAGGAGCTTTTTGGGGATAACCCCCCAAACTGGGCTGCAAAAAACCAGGAGCTAAATAGGAACTGTTTTCTTGTTTGCAGCTGGGCCCCAGGGAGGGTGGGTGGTGGCCCTGAGGGTGTGAGCGGCTCTCTGGGGTGGGCAGGGCTGTCCTGCTGCTGCTGGCTGGGACACCGTGTCCTGCTGCTGGTCCCCACCCTGCTGTCACCCCACCAGTGACCTCCTCCAGCCCTCCAGCCCGGCTCACGTGTGCTCAGAGACCATAATCCCAGGTCACAAACTCATATCACAACTCCTTATGAGAACCCTGTGTCACACACAGTCCCACAGCACAATCCTGGATCACAATCCCACAGCACAAACCTGGATCACAGTCCCAGAACACAATCCCACAGCACAAACCTGGATCACAGTCCCAGAACACAATCCTGGATCACAATCCCACAGCACAAACCTGGATCACAGTCCCAGAACACAATCCCACAGCACAAACCTGGATCACAGTCCCGGAACACAATCCCAGATCACAATCCCACAGCACAAACCTGGATCACAGTCCCAGGACATAATCCTGGATCACAATCCCACAGCACAAACCTGGATCACAGTCCCAGAACACAATCCTGGATCACAATCCCACAGCACAAACCTGGATCACAGTCCCAGATTCCAATGCCAGATCACAGTCCCTGATCACAATCCCTTATCACAATCCCCTATCATGATCCTATATCACAATCCTATATCACAATCTCATATCACAATCCCAGATCCTAATCACAGACCACAATCCCACATCACAATCCTGGATTGCAATCCCATACCACAATCCCCAGTCACAATCCCAAGTCATGTTCTCACACCACAATCCCATATCCCAATCACAATCCATGTCACAATCCCAAATCCCAATCCCATAACTCAACCCCCTATCCCAACCCCATATCACAATCACAATCCCATATCCCAACCCCATATCCCAATCCCAATCCCATATCCCAACCCCATATCCTAATCCCAATCCCATATCCCAACCCCATATCCCAGTCCCAATCCCAAATCACACTCCCATATCCCAACCCCATATCCTAATCCCAATCCCATATCCCAACCCCATATCCCAGTCCCAATCCCAAATCACACTCCCATATTCCAACTCCATATCCCAATCCCAATCCCATATCCCAACCCCATATCCCAATCCCAATCCCAAATCACACTCCCGTATTCCAACCCCATATCCCAATCCCATATCCCAGCCCCACATCCCGTACAGAATCTCTGCTCCACCACACACAGACCCTCCTGCAGCCTGGGTGGCCCCAGGCAGGGAGATGCCCCCCCAGATGGACCCACCGAGCTCCTGGATGGCTCCATCCTGCCCTGGCTCTCTGCTGGAGCCCAGCACCAGCCCCAGCATGGGCAGGGTGGGACACAGACCCCATGGGCTCCAGTTGGCCTATGCTGGTGCCAAAGAACTTTCTCAGCAGGGCTGTGCTCTGGAGGTGCAGCCTCCACCATTCCAGGCTGTTCCCACTGGGATAATATCCCTCAGTGTCCAGGCAGGGACAGGAGGGGGCTGTGGGAGGCCACCACCACTACCACCACTACCACCCACACATCTCCCAGGGATCTGAGCCCTTCCCAGATGTGCACATGACCTCCTGCTGCCCAAGAACACAGAAGAGGATGGACTGGGACCTTTCCCTGGTGTGGGAGCTGCTCAAACCTCACGTGCAGAGAGGCCCCTGCGGGGTCTTTGCTGGTGCTGTGGCACCTGATGGGTTTCCACTGGTGAGGACCATCCCACCTTGAGGTTTTCCAGAATTAACACTGTGCTCAGGCACACAGAGCCAGCTCTGAGCACTCCAAACTCCTTGTTCAGATCACACAGAGTCAGCAAAGGAGATGAAGTTGTGTGGGTTCCACCACCTTCTCCACGGCCCATGGAGCTGCCTGGGAGAGTGGAGACATTTGGGGCACCCCAGAGCTCCTCCAGGCAACAGCCACAGGATCATCCCACACTGTTCAGTCTCCCAAATCCCATCATTCCTCCCTCCTGGATAGCAGGACCCTGGATACACCTGTGTTTCCAGTGGTTACAGGGTGTCTCCTTCCCCATCTCCAGCAAAATTCCCCTTTTCCAGCCAAATCCCATCAGCCCCCAGGCATCTCCTCAAGGAAGGGGATGCTCAGAAGATCCCTGGGGGCTGAGCAAGGAGTGAAACCTTTGCTCTGACAGACACTGGCCCCTTTGGCCCTTCCCACTGGGTGCCACTTCCCCTTTGTTTCTGGCTTCCCTCCTCCCAAAGTGCTGGTGAGGCCACACATCACGTCTGAGCTTTGCAAGGCCCTGGAGATCCCCCACCCCGGGGCATCCTCCTGCCTGGCACGTAGGGCACACACAGATGGCCATGGTGACCACGTGGGAGGGTCTGGGGACCCTCAGCCTGGTGTCTGTGCAGTGTGGGAAGCACAGGCTGCCCTTGTGTCACCCCCTCCACAGGGTCTTCTCTGGAGCATCGGGACAGTCCTGGCTTGTTTTTCCCTTTTTTCTTCCTTCTTTTTTCCCCCCATCTCCCTGTAACAACCAGGACTTTTCATGAGCCTCCTCCCTGCCCCCCTTTCCCTCTCTGACTCATTCCCTCTGCCCTTCAGACGGGATGTGCAGCTCCCCACGTCCCTCAGCAGCACAGAAGGGGCAATCCCAGGGCAAGGGACAACAAGGGATTTAATGCAACACAGGGAACATTTTCTTCCCTTTTCTACCAGTTCTAGCAGTGAATTTCAGGGCAAAAAACAAACAAAGAGGTTCAGAAGCAGAAATAAATGCTCTGCCCCCTGGCAGGAGGGTTTCAGGGAGCATAATCCTTGGAGTCCATGACCTTGGAGGGTTTTTCCAACCCAAGTGATTCCCTGATGGATGCAGATGGAGATGTGGTAGCACGAGGACAGGTTGGTCAGAGTGTGCCCACCGAGCCAGCTGCTCCAGCTCCACTCTGTGCCCCCCTGTGTATGTCTGGGGAGGGCACAGGGTGGGTTGCCCGGGTCTCACAGCCCCTGTGGGGCAGGGAGAGGGTTTGGCTGTGGCACCTGCAGGGATGGCACCGAGTCCTGATGTTTGTCCCCAGAACAATGGCCTGACCTCACTGGCAGTGCTGCCACAGAGCACCCACCTGTGCCATCCTTTGCCACACCTGTTAGTGACCTGCCAAGCCATGAAGTGACCATTCCTGATGGCTGCCCCTCCTGTCTCTGCTCCCAGGGCCCTCTGACTGTGCTGCAGTGGGGAACAGTGGGGAACAAAGCCCATCCTGCCCTCAGCCCCTTTCATCCACTTCCCCTTCACTAAAATGATGATCCACAAATCCAACTGCTGACCCCTCTTCACTGTCTGTAACCTCAGCACTGTCTGGAACTGCCTGAAGGGAAGTTCTGGCCAGGTGGGGGTTGGTCTCTTCTCCCAGGCACTCAGCAATAGGACAAAGGGGCACGATGGGCTCAAGCTCTGCCAGGGGAAATTGAAGTTGGAGAGCAGAAAAAACTTCTTTGCAGAGAGAGTGCTCAGGGATTGGAATGGGCTGCCCAGAGAGGGGGTGGATTCCCCACCCCTGGAGGTTTTTCAGCTGAGCTTGGCCGTGGCACTGAGTGCCATGATCTGGTAAAGGGACTGGAGTTGGCCCAAGGGTTGGACTTGATGATCTCGAAGTTTTTTCTGCTCTCCAACTTCAATTTCCCCTGGCAGAGCTTGAGCCCATCGTGCCCCCTTGTCCTATTGCTGAGTGCCTGGGAGAAGAGACCAACCCCCAGCTGGCCAGAACTTCCCTTCAGGCAGTTCCAGACAGTGCTGAGGTCACCTCTGAGCCTCCTCTTCTCCAGGCTCAACACCCCCAGCTCCCTCAGCCTCTCCCCACAGCACTTGTGCTCCACTCCCTTCTCCAGCCTCGTTGCTCTTCTCTTCTCACTTGGGTTGGAAGAGACCTCGGAGATCATCAACCCTTGATCCAACCCCACTGGGATCACTCTGGCACTCTGTGCCCTGGGCTGGTGATCACAGTGGGGTTGGATCAAGACATGTTGGATTCTCTGTCCCTGGAGGTGTTTCAGAGGACACTCAGTGCCACATCCAGTCCCTTCTCCAGCCTCGTTGCTCTTCTCTGGCCCCGCTCCAGCCCCTCAATCTCTTTCCTCAACTGAGGGGCCCAGAACTGAACACAACACTCAAGGTGTGGCCTCCCCAAGGCAGAGTCCAGGGGAAGGGTCACTGCCCTGGGCCTGCTGGCCAAATGAGCAGACATGCCCTTTCCCAGGAGCCAGTGGCTGAGGAGGAGGCAGGGAAGGTGCTTTATTAAACTGGTTGCTGCAGAGAGGTAAAGAAATGTGCTGGAGGAGCTTCTTTCCTGCACGGGGTGCCTGAGTTCCTGTCCCTGCATCTCCTCAGGGACAGCAGCTGCTCAGGCAGCCTCTCCCTTTCTCACAGTCTTATGGTTGTCATGAGGATGTCAAAAATAAATGAGCAGCTCAGGCTCTCCCCTGGGGAGCTGCAGCCTCCATGGCTGGACGTGGTCATGGTCACATTCCATTCTGGAGCTACCTGGGAGCATCCAGATGCTCCTGATGGAGAACTCTGAGCATGCCCACACCCCTGGGCAGGTGGTTCTGTGCCTGGAGATGGTTCTGGATCCTTCCCCAGGGCTGCCAGTGCTGCAACAGGCACAGGAGTCCCGAGGGTGTGCAGGTCCCTCCTGCTCATGCTCTGCTCTCCTGGACATCACCTGGTGCTCCCCACGGGCTCAGGGTGTATCTGCAAATCCTCAGGAGCCCCTGATAACTCTAAATACATCATTCCTGACAGATGGTTCTCTCTCTGGGCATTAAATCCCGCAGGGAAAAGCTGGATTCCTCTGTCCCTGGGGCTGCCACATCCTCCCCAGGCAATCCCACCGAGCTGTGTCCTGCCAGTCCCTCCCTGTGGCGACCATTCCTGTGCCCTCTGTGCACCTCTGGGCAGATGGCACTGCATGACTGTGCCCCCTCCACCCACCATGGAGCAGCCTGGCACCTTCCTGTGCCTTCCAGCTATTTTGCTGTTTCCACATGCCACAGCCCTGGTTGTCAGTGGTGACAGCTCGGCATGGCTGAGTCACACTCAGCGTGGCATCAGCTCTGCCCCCTGGCACTGCTCCTCCCTGAGCACCCCTTGCACCCTGCTGGGTTTGTCCCGCTGGCAGTTCTGTCAGAGACTGGATATCAGGGAGAAATTCTTCCCTGGGAGGGTGCTGAGGGTGCCCAGAGCAGCTGTGGCTGCCCCATCCCTTGGAGTGTCCCAGGCCAGGCTGGACAGGGCTTGGAGCCACCTGGGCTGGTGGGAGATGTCCCTGCCCATGGCAGGGGTGGGATGGGATGAGTCTTAAGGTCCCTTAAATCCAAAGCAGTCTGTGATTCCATGATTCCTTCCATGGTCCTAAGCAGGTGTGAGCCAGAGTGTCAGTGAAATGAACCCCAGGATATGCTGAGCTGGAAGGGACCCCCGAGGAGCATCCAGTCCAACCCTCAGCCCTGCACAGGAACATCCCCAGGAGTCACTCCCTGTGCCCCAGAGCATCATCAGAGATCTGTCTCCAGGAACAACCTCCTGGGGCCATGAGCATCATCCAGAGCCCGTCACTTCCCAGGCTGCAACACTCCTGATGGACAGACATGATTTCTAAGAGAGAGATGGATCTTAATAGGACTTTGAAAAGTGCTGCAAGCTGGCAGTGGGATTGTGGAGCTGATTGGCACCTGTGCCATGCCCTGGGACACTGAAAGGAGTAGAGATGTGGGCACAGCAAGGCTGTTCCCCTCCCCAGGGACACCCTGCATCCCTCAGCTCAGGGCAGGAAGACAAGCAAGGTGTGGAGAGCAAAGATTGAGTGGAAAATGAGATGCAGGGGAAGGAATCCTAAAGGATGCACAGCCAGGTTGGGATCCTCAAAGGAAGGGCTTTGTCACAGCACACGGTGGAAAAGACCACGAAGACACAGCTTAGAAAAGCTTCATGAAGGGCAGATGTTGTTAAATGAGCTGAAGTAAGAGCAAAATCACCCCTTCCTGGGGCAGTGAAGGGGGTTTGTGTGTCCAGGGACCACGGAGAGGGGCAGGGGGTGAGCCCAGGGTGGTGGCTCAGCCCAACATCACTCCCTCTGCCAGGAGCACCCACCTCTGTGGGTCACTGTGAGCCCTGGAGCTGCCAACACACCCCCTGGGCAGCTCAAAGACCTGTCTCAGGTCACCAACACATCATTGCAGCATTACACCTTTTTTGCTTTACAGGAAACAGGACTACAAGATCTTTGTTCACCACATATTTCCATGTTGCAAAGCACTTTGAATGAAAAAAAATCGAGAGTGAATCATAATTTTGCTTTAAATAAAACCCCTTCTATACTTAAGGATGTGTTTGTCATCTGCTGTGTGTCTCCTGTGATCGAGCAGTGGTTAGAAGGAATAAAGCAGCCCATAATTATCCCAAAATTCCACCAAGGAGAGTTTTAATGAGGCAGAGGTAATGAGAGGGGCAACATTTGTGGGAAGAAATAAGGGTTTTTATTAAATCAAATTCTATAGCTGGAATAGAATCATAGAATCATAGAATGGATTGGGTTGGAAAAGACCTCCCAGATCATCAAGTCCAACCCTTGGTCCAACTCCAGTCCCTTTACCAGATCATGGCACTCAGTGCCACGGCCAAGCTCAGCTGAAAAACCTCCAGGGATGGGGAATCCACCCCCTCTCTGGGCAGCCCATTCCAATCCCTGAGCACTCTCTCTGCAAAGAATTTTTTTCTGCTCTCCAACTTCAATTTCCCCTGGCAGAGCTTGAGCCCATCGTGCCCCCTTGTCCTATTGCTGAGTGCCTGGGAGAAGAGACCAACCCCCACCTGGCCAGAACTTCCCTTCAGGCAGTTCCAGACAGTGCTGAGGTCACCTCTGAGCCTCCTCTTCTCCAGGCTGAACACCCCCAGCTCCCTCAGCCTCTCCCCACAGCACTTGTGCTCCAGTCCCTTCTCCAGCCTCGTTGCTCTTCTCTGGCCCCGCTCCAGCCCCTCAATCTCTTGCCTCAACTGAGGGGCCCAGAACTGAACACAACACTCAAGGTGTGGCCTCCCCAAGGCAGAGTCCAGGGGAAGGGTCACTGCCCTGGGCCTGCTGGCCACGCTAGTTTGGATCCAGGCCAGGATCCCATTGGCCTTCTTGGCCACCTGGGCACACTGGTGGCTCCTGTTGAGCTTCCTGTCCCTCAGTCCCCCCAGGTCCCTCTGCCTGGCTGCTCTCCAGCCACTCTGTGCCCAGCCTGGAGCGCTGCAGGGGTTGGGGTGGCCAAAGGGCAGGACCTGCACTTGGCCTTGTTGAACTCCATCCCACTGGAATCAGCCCATCTCTCCAGTCTCTCCAGATCCCTCTGCAGAGCCCTCCTGCCTTCCAGCAGGTCGACACTCCCTCCCAACTTGGTGTCAGCAGCAAATTTGCTGCTGATGGACTCAATCCCCTCATCTAAATCATCAATAAAGATGTTAAACAGGACTGGACCCAACACAGACCCCTGGGGAACACCACTGGTGACCAGCTGGATGCAGCTCCATTCACCAGCACTCTCTGGACTGGTGGCTTCTAATCACAAATGAGAGTTTGGTCATGGGTAGTTGTAAATATATCAATTTTTTCCATATATATTTAATCTAATGATGGTTGTGCCTCAGCCCTGCAGATCTGCAGCCAGAGCTGGCACAGCAGGACAAGAAAAGTCATGTTCTCATCTGCCAGGTGGGGCAATTTGTGAACTTATTTTTGGAATACAGGGTAAAAAGTAGATGTTGCCTTTCCTTGCTGCACATCCCACCTTCCTCTGGGTGTTTTCCTGCTGTTTGCTTGGGATGAGCCCAGGGAAGTGTTGGGTTGTCAGTGCAGTTGCCCAATGGGTGTCTCACACATCCTGTGCTCCGGTGGCCTTTTCTCCACTCCAAAATGTCCCAAGCCCTTTGAGGCAGTGAAAGGAGGTTTGGAGAGCTGGCCTTGGAAGCCAGAAAACTTTCTGTACTGCCTGTGGGACTCAGGGCTCAGCATCACTGAGGCCCAGTGTGGAGGACACACAGTCAGGGCTGCTCAGCAGAGCCAAGAAAATCACCAAAGTGTCTGTGAGGACTGACTGGAACATAAACTGAAATGACAACAACAAATTAAGTGTAATTGTGGTGGCCAACGGGGCTGGCAGAGCAGGGACTGAGCACAGACACCTGCTGGGGGAGGAGCAGCCTGGAGGCCCCCTGACATCTTGGATGGACAGATGGGAGGTGCTTCATGGCACAAGGGGCCAGCTGTGTGTCCCAGACCCCTTTTCCATGACTGGCCCTTGGGAGAAGTTCAAAACAAACCCAGAGGAATGTGGATGGAGGGAACCCAGCAATGGATTGGAAACATCTGGAGCAGTGAATGATGCCCGTGTTGCCCAAAGGAGGGGGTGGCAGACAAGATTCAAAGCAAGCCTTTGGGAAGTTCCTTGGAAGAAGAGGTCATGGGGACCTTCTGGAGAAAACAGAAATTCCCCCCAAGGAAAGAGAATGACACCAAACACAAGGACTTGGCAGCTCCCCCTGCCAGTGCTGGAGGAAGGTTCTGCACCTTGTTTAGTTGAGTGAAGAAGCCAAGACAGGACCTGCAACACCTGGAAGGGCAGATAGAAGTGATGGATGATGGAGCCAAACTGTTCTTGGTGCTCTTGGATGGTAACACAAGGATCAGGGGACACAGTCCTGGATTGGTGGTACAGAAGGTCCTCCATGGTGAGGGTGCTGCATCCCTGAGGCATCTCCATCCCTGCAGGTTCTCCAGGCTTGGCCAGACACAGCCATGGATGACCCACAGCTCTGAGGGGGGTGACAGTCCTGCTCCTGTGGGAGGAGGGACTGGAGATCTCCAAAGTCTCTCCCAACCCAGGGACCTGCAGCAGTGGCAGTGCCAAAGGGACAACTCCTCGGTGTGCCCTGCTGTGGGGTGAGGACATAAAGCACAGCAGAAGTTGCCTGAGTGCCCCAGCCTGAGCTGTGCCCACTGAAAGCAAAGGCCACTTGGACCCTGAGAGCAGGGGGAGGCCAAGGGCTGGCACAGAAGGTGCCACCAGTGGGGCTGAGGAGGGACATGCTGGGGTGGTGGGGTGATGAGTGACATTCTGGGGACACCACCATGCATGAACATTTAACTCTGCTTTGCTCTGAGCTTTCTGCATGTCAAAGCAAAGACACTGGTTTCAAATTTTAAAAGATTTTTTTCATGTTTTATTTCTAATTTAAAAGCCTTTCAGTCATTTTGGGGAGCTCTTTACAGGAAGTGATGTAGACAGAGCCCTTGTGAAGACTCCCCCTTTACACCAACACAACACACTGTGGAAGGAATAGGAAGGGGAGGGAAAGGAATGGCTCCCACCTTGGGGTGTGTCCTGTGGCTCCAAGTCCTCCTCCAGCTCCTGCAGGATGTTGACTTTCCTCTGGAAGAACCAAAATCCACTGTAGCCTTGTGTTTCCAGAGCAGGGATGGACATGCCATGAATGGAAGACTTGAAGAGTGGCTGTTTGACCCAAACCCACCAAAATCCAGCAGAAGCCACAGCCTGGAGCAGGAGCACACCCTCCAACCCAGCACTGGAGCTGGGCTGAGGTCATGGAGTTCAATTTTATCTCAATCAGGTTGTTCTGGGAGAAAAAAGGGGCAATTCTCAGCATTCCTGCAAATGCTCCCCAGTGGAAATTTTCTGTACTTGAGGAGACACCACCCTGTCCAGCAGCAGAACTCCCCCAACCTTGGACAGCACCAGGAGAGGAGGGCATGGCCAGGGAGGTGGGCAGGGCCCGAGGGGCCAGGCAGGCAGCACAGCTGGGCTGATGTTTGCTGCTCTGGTGCTCCTGACCAAGAGCCTGGGCTGGCTCTGGGTGGGCACCTCCTCTTGGAGCTTGGAAAACCTTCTCCCTGGGCAGAGGGAAGGAGGAACTGTGCCCCAGGACTGTGCAGTCCCTGTGTCAACACCCAGCCATAAATACAGGCACACATGTGGAGCTGGGCAGAGTCATCTGTGCCCAGACAGCAAACAGCCCAGTGAGCCCACACCTCCCCAGGAACCTGTGCCAGCAGCCTCAGAGCTGCACATGGCAGGGGCTGGGGGGCCCACCCTTGTGCCCACCCCCACTAAGGGGGAAGGGATGGGGAGGGCCTGCAGACACCTGTCCCAGTTCAGCCGGTGGGAGCAGTTTGTCCCTGTGTGGGGGTGACCAAAGCTGTGCATTCCAAACCCTCCATTCATTGCCCACCAACTGTTCCCAATGGCCCATTGGCAGCAGCTGCCCAGGGCACAGCTGAGCCCTCAGGCTGGGAGCTGGCTGGGAAAGAAGCCTGGCAGAGGAGCTGGGAGAACTGCCCTGCAGGGAGTCCTTGGCACCTCCACACCCACCTGAGGGCTCAGCTCTGCCCATGGGCCAGCAACCATTCCAAAATCCCCCCTGAGTGCCAGAGTCAGATCCCCCAGGGTGGAACTCCCTGCCCTGGGGGAGGCACTGGGGGCTCCCACCCAAACCTGAGGGGAGACAATCTTGGCCTTTGGGGACTTCTGGGACCACTCCTTGGATGCAGAGGAGAAGCAGCCCCTGGCCAGGAGGAGCCACCACTCTGGCCCAGACTGTGCCATCATCTGCACCAACAGGTTTGTCCCTTCCTTTTCCTTTGGACTCGGCGGAACCACGTGGGGCTCAGCACAGGGGCCACCAAACCCCCCTGTGTTTGTGCCCCAGGGGGCTGGGTTAGACTGCTGGGCTTGGGGGTTAAACCCAATTTCTCTTTGTGCCATTGCATTGATTGTAATATTGTTATTAAATTGTGACTCTGATTTATGATCTCTCTTGTGTTGGGTTCATTTCTCCTGCCAGTTCACCTTTAAACCAGCACAACAGGGAAGGGGCACAAACAATGTCCTGGTTTGGTGGGTTTTCAGGAGCTGTCAGGACACAGGGAGGTGATGCTGTGCTTGACCTTGGAACAAATACATTGAGACAGAGATGTTTGTGTTGCCAGTGCCAAGGTTCCTCTCAAGGTCATGTGTGTCCTTTCCAGGCCTTCTCCTGCCTTCCAAGATATGGAGTTGCTCAAGGAAATCTCTTTTTCACCATCTTTCTGGATCCCAAGTTCTCTCTTGGGAGGGGCAGAGGAGCGGCAGGCACTGAGCTCTGCTCTGTGGGGACCAGGGACAGCACCCAGGGAATGGCTGGGGCTGTGCCAGGGCAGGGGCAGCACCCAGGGAATGGCTGGAGCTGTGCCAGGGCAGGGACAGCACCCAGGGAATGGCTGGGGCTGTGCCAGGGCAGGGACAGCACCCAGGGAATGGCTGGGGCTGTGCCAGGGCAGGGACAGCACCCAGGGAATGGCTGGGGCTGTGCCAGGGCAGGGACAGCACCCAGGGAAGGGCTGGAGCTGTGCCAGGGCAGGGTCAGGTTGGATCTCAGCAAAAGGCTCTTCCCCCAGAGGGTGGTGGGCACTGACCAGGCTCCCCAGGGCAGTGGGCACGGCCCCAAGGCTGCCAGAGCTGCAGGAGGGTTTGGATGATGCTCTGGGGCACAGGGTTCCTATAAACATGATTTCCCTCCCTCACGTGCCAGAGGGACCCTCATTTCAGTCACCCTGGCCCAAATTTTCCCTGGGGAAAGGACAAGGAGGAAAGCACAAAGCTGTTTTGCCAGAAGATGAACCAAAATCTTGACATGCCTCTACACAGCCCATGTCCATATTTATCCTTCTCTCCCCATCCTGAGCTGCCCACGTGCAATCTGCCACTCTGGAGCTCTCTGGGCTCCCATGGAGTCCCTGGGGTGATGGTGAGGGAGCTGCTCCACTTTGGGAGTGTGCTCAGAGCCTCTTTTGGAATTGGTTAAAACCTTCCCTGCTCCTTTTCCCTTCCCAACTCCCCACAGTCTCCAGGGAGATTGGGGGAACCTTTCCAGCCAGCGAGGAATTTTCCACCTAAACACTTTTCTGACCTAAAATCGCTTCTTATCTTTCCAGCAGAAAAAATTATTTCCATAGAAAATGACTTCTCACTCAACAAATAAAAACCTGCAGTTCTCAGCTTCCAGAAAAGAGGGGGGTTTATGCTGCTCACTGAGAACCAATTCTTTGCAAACTGCAGATTTTTGCAAAAAAAATTCCCCATCATCTGTCCTGAGGGGCCCATCCCCGGAGTTTCCAAGCCCTCCAAGAAGGCTGGGAGCCAACAGCACGTCAGCTCCCTGCAGAGCTGCTCAGCTTCTTCAAACCACCAACACTGAGCAGGGAAGCCAAGGAAGCCACCAGGCCCAGCCAGCAGGACTTGGCTGCCTGTGCTGGTTTAAAGGGAGACCAGCAGGAGAAATGAACCCAACACAAAAGAGATGATAAGTCAGAGTTACAATTTAATAACAATATTCCAATCAATGCAATGGCACAAAGAGAAATTGGGTTTAACCCCCAAGCCCAGCAGTCTAACCCAGCCCCCTGGGGCACAAACACAGGGGGGTTTGGTGGCCCCTGTGCTGAGCCCCACGTGGTTCCTTCGAGTCCAAAGGAAAAGGAAGGGACAAACCTGTTGGTGCAGATGATGGCACAGTCTGGGCCAGAGTGGTGGCTCCTCCTGGCCAGGGGCTGCTCCTCCTCTGCATCCAAGGAGTGGTCCCAGAAGTCCCCAAAGGCCAAGATTGTCTCCCCTCAGGTTTGGGTGGGAGCCCCCCGTGCCTCCCCCAGGGCAGGGAGTTCCACCCTGGGGGATCTGACTCTGGCAGTCAGGGGGGATTTTGGAATGGTTGCTGGCCCATGGGCAGAGCTGAGCCCTCAGGTGGGTGTGGAGGTGCCAAGGAGTCCCTGCAGGGCAGTTCTCCCAGCTCCTCTGCCAGGCTTCTTTCCCAGCCAGCTCCCAGCCTGAGGGCTCAGCTGTGCCCTGGGCAGCTGCTGCCAATGGGCCCTTGGGAACAGTTGCTGGGCAATGAATGGAGGGTTTGGAATGCACAGCTTTGGTCACCCCCACACAGGGACAAACTGGGCCCACCTGCTCAACTGGTACACTGCCAGAGGTGGTTGAGTGTCAAACACAGTCCTGCTGACCCTGCTGGCAGCTCTGCTGGCCTGGCCTTTGCAGATCCATCCCTGGAGAGGCTGGGGCTGTTTAACAGCAAACACGGTGGCGTCTCATCCCGTTCCCTTCCCCTTCCAGGCAGAGGCAGAGGGCACTGATGCTCCACCTCTGTGCTCTGCCAGAGCACTCAACCTGGGGGGCAGGACCAGCTGTCCTTGCACAAGGTTTGGCAGCAAATCCCAGACTGATTCCCTGGATTCAGTCCCAAATTGGAGGAAAATGAGCCTTCCAGGCCAAGTGAAGGGGGGACGGTGTCTCGTTGCATCACTCCCATCACTGCTGGGATCAGCCTGGAGAGGGAAACTTGAAGAGTTGTTTCCCCTGCTGTGCCCACCTTTAGACCCCCCCTTGTGCCCCTGGTCTTGGAGCAGGGGCCTTCCTGGGGCTGGAAGCAGCTGGAGGGGTTTCCCTGGCACAGGGACATCTGCTCCTCCAGGGCCTGCCTGCATTGCTTCATTTTTGCCCACAGTCACAAGGACTGGAGGATTTCCAGGAAGACTGTTCCTGTACCAATGGAAAATGCCCTGAGGAGCTGTGGTGGGGCTTGTGTAGCAACTGGGGCTGTCCAAGAGGGATGGCTGAGGTGGGAAACCTGGCCATGGCTTCCACAGCACACGCCCTGGCAGCATTCACAGGGTTTTTCTGTGGATACCTCAGGATGATCCATATTATTAAAACTTTCCAGTGTGGCACAACGACCATTTCTAACACATTTTGCCCAATTCTTTGTCACCAACTTCCCTTGGCTTGGCTGGTACACCCCAGCAGAGGCTGCTGGGTGTCAGATGCCTTGTCCTGCAGACCCAAATCCTCCTGGCAGGAGGTCAGTGACACCAGGGACAGCACTCCCTGCTGAGCTCCTCAAAGCCCTGAACCCCAAATGCTCCTGCAGAAACCTTTGCATCTCTGGTTAGAATAATTAAATCCCTCCAGGATCATCAAGTCCAAGTGTTAACCCAGCACTGCCAAGCCCAGCAAGCCCAAATCATGTGCCCAGTTTTGGGCCCTTCACTTCAAGAAGGACATTGAGGAGCTGGAGGTGTCCAGAGAATGGAACAGAACTGGGAAGGGGCTGGAATAGCAGGGGGGGCTGAGGGAGCTGGGGGGGCTCAACCTGGAGAAAAGGAGGCTCAGGGGGGACCTTCTGGCTCTGCAATCCCTGCCAGGAGGGGGGAGCCAGAGAGGGTCGGGCTCTGCTCCAGGGCACAGGGACAGGAGGAGAGGGCACGGCCTCAGGGTGGGCCAGGGCAGGGGCAGGGGCAGGGGGGACAGCAGGGAAAATTTCTTCACCAGAAGAAGTGATTCCCCAGAAGTGGTGGATTCCCCAGCCCTGAAGGGGTTGAAAAGCCATGTGGATGTGGCATGTGGGGACATGGGTTAGTGCTGGGCTTGGGGGTGAGGGGGGAACAGTTGGACTTATTGACCTTTCCAACCTTAATGATTCTGTGATTCTGTAATTCTATAAAACACATCAGATCCTGCCCCTTTGGACCCACATTCAGTGCCCAGCAGGGCCTTGGGCTCTGTGAACCCCTGTTGATGCCACTTCAGGAGCCTGAGGGCTCTAATGCAGCTCCTCCTTAAAACCCATCCATTGCCACAGCTCCTGATGTGTGAGGTGACCCATTTCTTGAATCTCATCCAAATAACCTGCTGGGTCCATCCTCTGCTGCCATCCTGCCATCCCAAACCCCAAATTACAGCCCTGGGCATGGGATGAGAGTCATCAGATGGTCACAGCAGTCCATTCATTAGCAGAGGACACATCTGGGCTCATGCTCAGGAACATCTGCAGAACATGCTGACCATGTCTAACAGGAACACAGCAGTGATGATGTGATTGGAAGCACAAAGATGTTTAAAAGGGTTGTAAAATCTGACCTGAATTGCTTTTTGATTATTATTGCAAGTTGATTTAAGCTGGGAGTTGCTGATAGAAAAACACAAGTATAACATAATTAGTAACAAACAGCAGCATGGTGAGGTTTTGTTTTATTCCTTCATAATTGGAAACAGGAGCTGTTTGTGGGATCTTCCAGGATAAGAAAAAATAACTGCTGCAGACAGTTTGGGATGAATCTGCTGGATGTGATGGAGCTGCAGGAACAGCCTCCAAGGCCTGCGGTTTGTTGATGTCTCTGCTGCTGTTATTTCCAGCTGAAGTGTCAACTCGCTTGGATCTCCCATCAGATGGATCTGGGGATGTGAGAAGCTCATTCCCAGCAGGATCTGCCTCTCAAAGGCTGTGCCAGGGAAGGCAGCAAAGCCCAGTCTGTCTCACAGCTCTCCCTGCTGTGCCAGGGGGGACTTGTCTCATGTTCTCTCTGTGCTGCTGAGGAAGAGCCCAACAGCAAACCAGGCCCCACATTCTGTCTCCAGCTGTGCCCAACCCTCTGTCCCAGTTGAGCGGGTGGGCCCAGTTTCTCCCTGTGTGGGGGTGACCAAAGCTGTGCATTCCAAACCCTCCATTCATTGCCCAGCAACTGTTCCCAAGGGCCCATTGGCAGCAGCTGCCCAGGGCACAGCTGAGCCCTCAGGCTGGGAGCTGGCTGGGAAAGAAGCCTGGCAGAGGAGCTGGGAGAACTGCCCTGCAGGGAGTCCTTGGCACCTCCACACCCACCTGAGGGCTCAGCTCTGCCCATGGGCCAGCAACCATTCCAAAATCCCCCCTGACTGCCAGAGGCAGATCCCCCAGTGTGGAACTCCCTGCCCTGGGGGAGGCACTGGGGGCTCCCACCCAAACCTGAGGGGAGACAATCTTGGCCTTTGGGGACTTCTGGGACCACTCCTTGGATGCAGAGGAGGAGCAGCCCCTGGCCAGGAGGAGCCACCACTCTGGCCCAGACTGTGCCATCATCTGCACCAACAGGTTTGTCCCTTCCTTTTCCTTTGGACTCGAAGGAACCACGTGGGGCTCAGCACAGGGGCCACCAAACCCCCCTGTGTTTGTGCCCCAGGGGGCTGGGTTAGACTGCTGGGGTTGGGGGTTAAACCCAATTTCTCTTTGTGCCATTGCATTGATTGTAATATTGTTATTAAATTGTAACTCTGACTTATCATCTCTTTTGTGTTGGGTTCATTTCTCCTGCTGGTTTCACTTTCAAACCAGCACACCCTCCCACCACCACTGATTGCTGCCTGGGATGGCCTTGGACTGAATCCATCTCCTTTCTTTAAGGGAGTGACAGGGATTCCCACATCCCATGGTATTCATTGGCCCTAATTTAGGACATAAAAACTGGATGTCCAAATCCAAACCAGCCCCCTTGGCTTCCTCTGAAGGCAGTGGAGCTCCTCTGAAGAGCAATTCATGTCCTTGGGTGCTTTCTGATGCAGGGCAGGTGACTCCTCACAGCTCTGAAGGCTCTCACAAGAGTTTAGGGTGACAGTTCAAGCCAAACTCAGGGGAGAGGACTCAGTTTACAGGATTTTTCACAAGAATCCTGCATTTTCCAGCCTCCCTTGTCTCAGTGACCCAAAGGAATGGGAAGGAGGAGTAGAGAGCTGGCAGTTCCTCCCATGTCCTTGCCAGAGTATCCTGAGAAATATCCATGTCAGGGAGCAAAAAATGGCTCTAAAGAGGAGCTGATGAGCTGATTCCTGAATCTTTTGATGATTATGGAAAAGCAGTGCCAGGGCATCCACCAGATGTGGAGAGATGCAGGAGAGCTGGGAGGGAGGGGACAGTGGTTTCTTGAGGAAATTTCCCTGGAAGAGACACAGGGAATGTGAAGCTCAGTGGGAGAGCCTGGAGGAAACTCCTGGAGAGTCAGAGGCACAAGTGCCTGGAACAAAAGCCTCAGTGAAACCAGGCTGAAGGTGTCAGGTCAGGATCCTCTTCATGGCCCAAACCAATGCACACAGCAATGTCTGTGCAGCAGAAGGCAACGTGGAGGGGACAGCAGGAGGGAGGTGGAACAGGGCTGGACCAGGTCAGCAGAGCAAAACCCTGCTAAGAAAATTACAGCAAATGAGCAAATTCCAGCAGTGTGAGCTGAAAGAGACCCCCAGCAATCATGGAATCACTAAATGGTTTGGGTTGGAAGGACCTTAAAGCCCACCCAGGAGACAGGGCAGGGACACCTTCCACTAGCCCAGGTTGCTCCAAGCCTCATCCAATCGGGCCTTGGACACTTCTAGGGATGTTGAAGATGAAGATGTGAAAGAACTCAGTGAACTGTTGCCCATCACAGGCAAAAGCTGCAAAACCTGCAGGCAGGGGGGGCTCGGATCCCACAGCTGGAAACAGCCACCTGGAGGAGGAAGATCTCTTCCCATTTAGTGCTCTGAGCACTCCTGCAAGTTGGCAGAAGGGTTCAGTCCCTGGGAGTCACCCCAGGACAGCAGCCCCGGCTCCAGAGGCTGCTTCATTTGCAGGTCTAGCAGGAAACTTTCACTTTAGCAGTGCTGATTTCACTGCTGCTCACCAGCACCCAGAGGATATAATGTGTCAAACGGGAGGTGTTGGTTGATGAGAGATAACAACCGTGGAAAAGTGGAATGAAGCTGCTTAGAAAGTGTTCTGGAGGTGCAGAACAAACCAGCTGGAGCTGCAACACCTGGGGAGCAAAGTGTGAACTGAGGCCATGAAGGAGCTGATAAGATCTCCTTGTTTCACCCAGCAACAGGTCCCAGAGGTGAATTGTCACCTGGCCAGGGAGAAGGAAGAGGCCCCTGGAGACATGGGAGGGCAGGGGCAGGTTTCAGGAGGTCTTGCCAGGCCTTTGATGTGTGTTTCCAAGGCATGTGCTCACAGCTACACTCCCACTTGTGCCTCCCTTTAACCCTTTGCTCCTGGCTCAGGAGTTTGGGTCACGTCTGTCAGCTCAGGGAGAGGGAAAGGGGCTCTGGGGAAGCCTCAGTGCTTGGACAGGCTCTGCTGGGACCCCATCCCAGTCAAACCAGGTGGGCACAGCAAGAAACTGTGCACACACATGCCAAAAAAATAAACCCACATGGTTTCTTTGGAGTGGCTGGAGAACAGCAGGAAATTCTGCTCTGCACTGGGCTCATCCCACAGTGTGGGCAGCAGCTGAGAGGGGATTGCCTCCCTCTGCCCCCCCAGGTGAGCCCCCACCTGCAGAGCTGCCCCAGCCCTGGGAACAACAGCACAAGGATCTGGAGCTGCTGGAGAGTCCAGAGGAGGCCCCGGAGATGCTGCAGGGCTGGAGCCCCTCTGGGAGAGCTGGGGGATCATCTGGAGAAGAGAAGGGACCAGGGACACCTGAGAGCCCCTTCCAGGGCCTAAAGGGGCTCCAGGAGAGCTGGAGAGGGACTGGGGACAAGGGATGGAGGGACAGGACACAGGGAATGGCTTCCCACTGCCAGAGGGCAGGGATAGATGGGATATTGAGAAGGAATTGTTGGCTGTGAGGGTGGGCAGGCCCTGGCACAGGTTGGGCAGAGAAGCTGTGGCTGCCCCATCCCTGGGAGTGTCCAAGGCCAGGTTGGACAGGGCTTGGAACACCCTGTGCTGATGGGAGGTGTCCCTGCCCATGGCAGGGGTGGGATGAGATGAGCTTTGAGGTCCTTTCCAACCCAACCCATTCTGGGATTCTGTGAAACCCTCAGCCCTGCCATGCTGAATTCCTGCCTGTCCAAAGGGAAAGGCCACAACAGACCCAGACAGGGTCATTTCCCTTTTTTTCTGAAATGGATTCAGAAAGATAAACTTGCTCTTTCCCTTTCCCAGGCAGCCCCAAACAGGCTGTCAGAGCAATCTGAAGACAACCACCCTCCCCAGTGATTCTCAGCCTCAGCCTTGGCCAAAGAGCTGCAGAGCAGCAGTTAGAGGAGCTGGCAGGGAACCTTCCACGTGCACAGATTGCTGGGAGCCAGCAGAGCTCAGAGCAGTTTTTAGTTTCTGTTGTAAACCTTCAGCTCAACAAGGCAAGGACAGGAGAGAGCAAATGCCACCTGCCATTGTGGCCCATCAGTGCTGCAGTGCCATGAAGGATGCTCTGGCTTTGTGTGGATGAGGGAACAGTGTCTGAGCCTGCCCACAACAGGGTCCCCCAGGCCACACGATGCTGATCTTACCTGGAACTCCAAATTCTGCCAGAACTGAAGGAGTGGAGGCCCACAATGGCCCCAGCTTGGGGTGTCTGGTCCCAGCTTGCTCAAGTGTTGGGAGATTGATGGAATAAATGTGAGTGTTGTTTGCAGAGCACAGATTTGGAAAGGAAATCTTGGAAAAACTAAACTCAAGACTGTCAAGAGACAAGTGGTTTCCTTTCCCTTTTTCTATCCATCACACCTGCCAAGAGCAAAGGCAACCCCAGGAGAACATCCCACATGGAAAAGAGTTTCAGGTTTGGGCAGGTTCTCTGCTTGCTGCCAGAGGAAATGGAGCAAGGAGAGGACTTTTCCTTCCAGAGGTGTGCAAGGCATGGCTCCCTGCTCCTGGATTCTGGGGCAGTGCCCAGGGGAAGGCACAGCTCTGCCCTGTGCCAAGGGCTGGATGCTCTGAGCCCTGAGCTCCAGGTGGTTTGTAAGCAAGTCCTGCTGTCCTGGCTCGTGCTGTCCATGGAAAGAGCAGATTCCCAGTGACTCCCACACTCCTGTGTTTCAGAGCATCCTCTGGCAGTTCCCAGATTCCCACCTGTGCCTGCCCCAGCCCAAGGGTGACCTCAACCTGTGCTCTGCTCTGGTGTGTCACCCTCAGAGAACGGGTTTTCTCTTGTCCTTCTCCCACCCTTGGATCCCTCACCCACAGAGCTGTAAATCCATCAGGATGGAATGTTTCTCACTCTGGGCTCTCAGAGTCCATCAAGACAGATCTCCCACCCTTACTGGGGCCTTCAGCAGTGGTTAAAGCAGCTCTGAGGAAGCCCCAGAGTGGTGTGTGTTCATGGGGTGGGACCAGTAAGGGAGTGGAGAATCACCATCCTGCAAAGGCTCCCCAGCCCTCCCCAGGCAGGAGCAGACCTTGAGGCCAGACTTTGCTGTCTTGGGCACACAGGTCCTGCCTCTGACACCCACACTGACCAACAGTGCACATGGAGCTGAGTCCTTGCTCCTCACAGTCTCCAAGTGTGGATATTTTTTTACTCCACAAGTTTTAGTCAATCAGAGGTAACAGGGTTGAATTTTATCACCTTTCTGGCCAAGCCCAGATGAGATGGTTGTCTCTGGCCCTGAAGTTCACACCTCCAGGGTGGTGCCATGCACAGCATCCAACCCTGACCACCACAGCGGGTGGAGAGCCAGGCAGCAGCTGTGCAGTTTGTGCCCTGTTTGGACATGACCATCCCATGTTGTGTGTCCAGAGGAAAAGCTGCTTTTTCCTTCCAGTGCAACCAGGGAGAGCAGCTCTGGCCACAGCCTTGGCCAGCACCTTCTCCATCAGCCATGTTTGTCCCTGGTTTCCTCTGGCAGTGACATTCCAGCCTGTGTGCAGAATTATTTCCTGAGACTTTAATTTCATTGGCAATGACCTGCCACTGCCAGAGATGAGGAATGAGGAGAAGGGGAATTTGGAAATGATCTTCATTCTTTACACTTGGTGTTTGACCACCAAGCAGAGATCCCTTGGATGCCCTCAGGGTGGCCATGGGGATCTCTCCAGTCCCTGCCAGCAGGATCTATCCCTGTAACCCCAAACAACCCCACAGAAACTGTTGTTTTTGTAGGGTCACACCCCTGGGAGGTCCTGCAGCAGCAGCAATAAATGTTTTACTTCAGCAACTCCCTCCTTCTCCTCACTCCTGAAGACCCCCCTGGGGTGACCTGGCTCCATCTCTCTCCCCTGGAGCTCCTCTTGCAATTCCCAAACCCCACAGTGTTCCTCTCACCAGATTGGTGTCCCTGCCACAGGATGGACCATCCCATGGACACCTCCCACCTGATGAGTGAGAGCAACACACGAGCCCTGGGCTTGTTAAATATGAATTAAACACAAATATGCCTTTCCTTCAAATATTTATTTTCATGACCCAATGGCCCAAAAGTGGAGATGTTTTCTCAGTAGGCTTTGACCTGGAGCAATCCAAGAATGCTGGGAATCCTCCACAGAGTCCAGTCTGACGTCTCAGTCCTGGGCTGACAGTGCAGGACGTGACTGAAGGTCTGAGTGAAACCTCCACCCTCCACATCTGTTTGGTTTTAATTGGAGATTTATGACGAACAAAGGCAGCTCTTGGAAGAGTTACCCTTCCCTGACATGGCCTGTTGGACCAGATGGACACAAATAGTTCCACATATGAGTCAAATTCTGGATGGCTCCTCAGCAGAAACTACAGACAGAATGGACATGATACTGTCACTGATTTATAGAGAGGCATAAAAAATAAATTCTAGCCTTGTATGGGGATGTTCACCACTTGTTCTACTTCAGCAGGTGGGCCCAGTTTGTCCCCGTGTGGGGGTGACCAAAGCTGTGCATTCCAAACCCTCCATTCATTGCCCAGCAACTGTTCCCAATGGCCCATTGGCAGCAGCTGCCCAGGGCACAGCTGAGCCCTCAGGCTGGGAGCTGGCTGGGAAAGAAGCCTGGCAGAGGAGCTGGGAGAACTGCCCTGCAGGGAGTCCTTGGCACCTCCACACCCACCTGAGGGCTCAGCTCTGCCCATGGGCCAGCAACCATTCCAAAATCCCCCCTGACTGCCAGAGTCAGATCCCCCAGGGTGGAACTCCCTGCCCTGGGGGAGGCACTGGGGGCTCCCACCCAAACCTGAGGGGAGACAATCTTGGCCTTTGGGGACTTCTGGGACCACTCCTTGGATGCAGAGGAGGAGCAGCCCCTGGCCAGGAGGAGCCCACCACTCTGGCCCAGACTGTGCCATCATCTGCACCAACAGGTTTGTCCCTTCCTTTTCCTTTGGACTTGGGGGAACCACGTGGGGGCTCAGCACAGGGGCCACCAAACCCCCCTGTGTTTGTGCCCCAGGGGGCTGGGTTAGACTGCTGGGGTTGGGGGTTAAACCCAATTTCTCTTTGTGCCATTGCATTTATTGTAATATTGTTATTAAATTGTAACTCTGACTTATAATCTCTCTTGTGTTGGGTTCCTTTCTCCTCCCTGTTTCCCTTTAAACCAGCACACCCCTTCAGTGCCAGTGTTGACCTCCACACCAAGAGCCTCAAACTGCAGTTTGTCACAGCCCCAAAGTGGCAGGAAAGGTTTCTCTCCCCCCTGGTGAGTTGGAGCTGCACATTGAACCAGAGTGGTCTGAGGAGCAGAAGAGCAGATCAGGTTGTTCCACTGGAAACCAGGGGATGTGTTTATTTCCCAGAGCTTTGCTTCTTCCCACCTGGTTTGGAGCAATAAATATTCAACAGGGCAGATTTAGCCTCCTGCACTCATAATTAAGGGGAGATAAATTGCATTCCTAATTATTCCTCAAAAAAGGAAAAGCAATTTCCTCCGAGATCAGTGAGAATTCCCATAAGTTTTGAGTGGAATGAGAGCAGGTAATGGGTTTGGTGAGGTGCTGATCTGCACACAAAGGGCACATTTGGCATCTGATGGAAGAGTAAAGGCAGTGCTCACCTCTACTGGGTGGTTTTACTCAGGAATGCTGGAAATTTCTGGGATAATGGACTGTGGGAAGCTCCTTATCTCCAGGTCTCACTTTCCCATCTATGCTCTGGAGGTCCCACTGGCCAGAGCTCACATCCTGTTGGCATCCTGTGCCCCCTCCACACCCTGGCAGCCCCCTGTGCCCCTCCTCATGTTCTCTGGCCATGGGAACTGAGCCCAGCCCGATCCTGGGAAGGTGTGGTGGGATCTGGGGCACAGGGAGCCCAGGGAGGTGCCAGGGACACGTGGCAGAGAGGAAAGTCCTTCCTTTGCCAGCAGCATCCACCCAGTCCCATCATTAAAAACTCTCCACCACCCAACACTCACAGCAACTTTTTTCCCACACAGTCACTCCCTGGATTTTCCAGGTGGTACCAAATACCACAAACTTCCCCCAGAAATCACCCTGCAGGGCCCAGGAAGGCCACAACTTCTTGGCCAGAATTAGCAGGTTAATCCCACCACAAGGTGGTTTTTCCCCCTCTAACTTTGTTCTTAGAAACTGCTGAATTGGTTTGGCTGAAGTTCATTCTCCCCCCCCCTCAACTCTTTGCTCCTTAAAAAGAAATTCAGCCTGAGGTGGCTGCTCCATTACAGAAAATTTCAGCACAAATGATTTAAATTAAAATTACAACTCCAAGCAGAGTCTTCCAGGGGAGTCTCAGTGATCCTTAATAGGCAAAGACTCTGCAGATGGGGCCAGTGATTCACTGCTTTTACTGGGCAATATTAATGGGCCTCTCTGCACAATTAGAGCCAGAAACAGCAATTAAGGGAAAAATCAGGGGGGGGTAGAAACTCTGGGCCGGATCCTGAGCCAGCAGCAATTGGGGCAGCACAGAATCCACCAGAGCTGAGCAGAATTCAGGGCTGCCCCCAGGGCTTTGTGATCTCCTGCCACCCTCCACTTGCATTTCTCTCTTCTTTTCCCTCCTGAAAAGCCAAGGGGAAAATCAATTTAATCCTAAAAACAGAGGGAATTCTTCCCCCCTGAAAAAGAAAAATAAGGCAGCCTTGGGATAATTGCTGATTTCTTCCAGTTTGGAATGGTGGTTTTTTAATGATGTATTTTATATTTTTATAAATAATTTTAAGAGTTACAGTTATCAGCATCCTCCAGGACCTTTTCTTTCACCTGTAGCTTTTGATGAAGCAAAAGAAGATATTATGGGGTAGTTTTAATGTGACATTTTTGTACAGAACAAGGATAATGTCCTGGCTGAAATCCTTTTACCTCTGGGAAGCTCCTCTTTCAGAGAGAAGGGAAGTGTCCTATCAAAAAGTGAATTTCTCACTGTGTGTTATAAATATTTCTCTCTAAACCATTCCCTGGGCATAAATGAGCAGAAAGAAGAGCAAAAAAAGGAGCAGATATGGCTGGTTTTCCTCTCCTTTCCTTTCTTTGGGTCCAGAATCTACATCTGAATTCAATCCATTACCTGAAGACAGTTTGGGACTTTCTTCTGGAGGTGTTTTTCCTGCTCTGTGCCACTTTCTGAGCAGGTGTTGGGTAACCAGGTCAAGTGAGCAGCAAAGTTCTGTGGCAGCCTCAGCAACTGGGCAGCTCAACAAGCCCTGAAGTGCCACAGGAAAGTCACTCCTTTCCATCAAAACTGGATAGACAGAAACATCAGCCTGTTTTCCATCCTCCAGAGAAGGTGACAAACAGCACTGGGGAGATGAAGGGGAGGAGGAGGGTTCTGAAGTGCAGATCCTGGTGGTGACATCTGGATTTGGAGGAACTTGGGTCCATTTACCCAAGGAAAGCCACCAGCTGGGCCAACACCTGGAGAATTGGGGCAGGAACTGCTGTGGCCTCACAGAATCATGGAATGGTTGGGCTTGGAAAGGACCTTGAGGCTCATCCCATTCCATCCCTGACCTGGGCAGGGACACCTCCCACCAGCCCAGGGTGCTCCAAGCCCTGTCCAGCCTGGCCTTGGACACTCCCAGGGATGGGGCATCATCTCAGAGAGCAGAGAACTGGGCAGAGGGGCTGGAACTGAAGCTGAAGTGCCTGGTGGGGTTTGCAAACATGCTCTGCCTTGGAGAGCCACCAAAACGCTGCAGTGAAGCTCATCCCAGAACCCCAGAATGTGCTGAGCTGGGAGGGACCCCCAAGGACCATCCAGCCCAACCCTCAGCCCTGCACAGGAACATCCCCAAGAGTCACCCCCTGTGCCCCAGAGCATCGTCCAAACCCTCCTGCAGCTCTGGCAGCCTTGGGGCCGTGCCCACTGCCCTGGGGAGCCTGGTCAGTGCCCACCACCCTCTGGGGGAAGAACCTTTGGCTGAGATCCAACCTGAGCCTGCCCTGGCACAGCTCCAGCCCTTCCCTGGGTGCTGTCCCTGCCCTGGCACAGCTCCAGCCATTCCCTGGGTGCTGTCCCCTTCCTGGCACAGCTCCAGCCATTCCCTGGGTGCTGTCCCTGCCCTGGCACAGCTCCAGCCATTCCCTGGGTGCTGTCCCCTTCCTGGCACAGCTCCAGCCATTCCCTGGGTGCTGTCCCTGCCCTGGCACAGCTCCAGCCATTCCCTGGGTGCTGTCCCCTTCCTGGCACAGCTCCAGCCATTCCCTGGGTGCTGTCCCTGCCCTGGCACAGCTCCAGCCATTCCCTGGGTGCTGTCCCCTTCCTGGCACAGCTCCAGCCATTCCCTGGGTGCTGCCCCTGCCCTGGCACAGCTCCAGCCATTCCCTGGGTGCTGTCCCTGCCCTGGCACAGCTCCAGCCATTCCCTGGGTGCTGTCCCTGCCCTGGCACAGCTCCAGCCATTCCCTGGGTGCTGACCCTGCCCTGGCACAGCTCCAGCCATTCCCTGGGTGCTGTCTCTGATCCCCACAGAGCAGAGCTCAGTGCCTGCCCCTCCTCTGCCCTTCCCAAGGAGGTTGCAATGAGCTCTCCCCATCTTGCAAACACCTCCAGAGGGTTGTCCTTGGGGAAACACCTCTCCAAGCACCCTCCAGCACTGTCAGATAATAATCCACGTGTACAGTCATTAATTTTGATTATTTAGTGAGTGAATTACGAGTGTGGAAAGCCTGGTGGGCCCCTCTGTGAGGGAGAGGAACCCTCTGAACCTCATGTGCTCGTTGCAGACTCTCAGGGGGTTATGACCTGCCAGGGAGAGGTTGAGGACCAGCAGCTCTGCATCCTGGTGGGATGGCTCTGGCTTGGCTGAGGGGGCAGAGGCAGGAGCCAGAGGTGCTCACAGGGCTGGAACTGGGCAAAGCAGGGACATGGAGCAGCAGGAAAGCTTTGCTGTGCTGTCACCACAGCTGGGATGTTCACTGGTGCCAGTCAGCAAGAGGCTTCCAAGCTGCTCTTTGCCTCCTCCCTGCTTTGGTGGGGTTGGGAATAACCCCCTTTTGACCTGTGACCAAAGGACAAGAGCTCTGCCCTCTGACCATCTTGGTTTAGCCCAGCCCTTTTGCCAAGCCTGGGCTGCTTCTCTCGTCCTTCCCAAACTCTTCCCAGCAAAGGAAAAAAGCTGAAAAGAAAGTGAGAACTCAAAAGAAACTGAACTGAATTAAACATAAATATATTTTCTAACATTCAGCACTACACTTGCAATTTGTAGCTACAATTAAGGGCCCCCAGGGGAAAAAGGGAAAAGGGAAAGGGAGATGGGAACAAGGAGGGACAAAAAATCCCCAAACACAAAACAGACAAAATACAATCAAAACCTTTAAAAAGGAGGGAAACTGGCCAGATAGAATCTCACCAACTCCAAGAGGAAAATGAACAAAACAAGGGACCACCATCTGGGTTCCTTCTGCTCCCCAAAACTCCCCAGGGTGGGACCCCAGGGAGGGCTGAGGGATTTAACCCCTGAAAATATCTTGAGAACTCAGTGAGGAGGGGAAGAAATCCTGGGCAACATCCTCGAGGAGGGAATGGCAGCAAGGGACACACATCCCCATGAGCTCAGCCTTTTCCACCCCTGACTCCTGCAGGGACAGTGCCACTGCCACCCCACAAAGCCACATGTCCTGTGCCTGTCCCCCCCTCTGGAGCTGCTCCTGGGGGCAGTGCAGTGAGGAGAAGGATGGGAGCAGAGTTCTGCAGCCCATGGACCCAGCTGGATCCACCATGGAGGAGCCACAGGGACTCACAGCAGCACGAGGGCACCACAGCTGCCTCCTGGACCTGGCTGTGCAGGTCCTCATTCCATGCACAGTTGGAAGGAAATGCCAAATGTTCTTACAGGCTCCTTGGGGTTTTATTTCCTTGTTGTGTAAGTGATTAAATCTGAATTGAGGCCGAGTTTTCAGCACTGTTACACAACCCCCAGGGCAGGGGTGGCTGAGGGGCCTGGGAGCTGGGAGGGGTGGGGGGTTTGATGGGACAGACCTCGCTGTGCTGCTGAGAGAAAGAGGTCAGAGCAGTGCAGGCTTCAAACCAGCCAGAGAAAAGATTCAACAGCAGGTTTGCCAGTCCTGCTGAGTTGGCCTTTTCCAGGGGGAATGAATCATGGAATCACAAAATGGTTTGGGTTGGAAGAGACTTCAAAGTTCACCTCATTCCACCCCCTGCCATGGGCAGGGACACCTCCCACCAGCCCAGGTACTCCAAGCCCTGTCCAGCCTGGCCTTGGACACTCCCAGGGATGGGGCAGCCACAGCTTCTCTGCCCAACCTGTGCCAGGGCCTGCCCACCCTCCCAGCCAACAATTCCTTCCCAATATCCCATCTATCCCTGCCCTCTGGCAGTGGGAAGTCATTCCCTGTGTCCTGTCCCCACATTCCTTGTGCCAGCTCCCTCTCTTCTAAAGTCCCTTTAGGTTTTGGAAGAGGCTCTCAGGTGTCCCTGAGCAACCTGTGCCGGGGCCTCCCCATCTGCCTCTGCCCTCTGGCAGTTTAAAATGGGAATGGGAAGAGCTCAACTCATCTTTTAGGCACCTTGTGAGATGAGGAGTGACCTGGTTTGGGAAGAAGCCACAGGATGTGTGAGGAGGGCAGTGTGGCTGTGTCCCACTGCAGGGTCACTGCATGTGTTTAGCATGTGCAAAGTTGCTGCAGAGCTGCAGCCCAGCAGTGCCAGTCTCTGCCCATGTCCATGGCATGGCTGGGAATCACAAACCAGGAATCGTCCCCTCCTTTCCATAAAGCACAAGACACTCTGAAATGCAGTGAAACATCAGGCTTGGCTCTCTTGCTGACCCCCTGAAAGACCTTGTCCCAGTTCAGCAGGTGGGCCCAGTTTGTCCCTCTGTGTGGGTGCCCAAAGCTGTGCATTCCAAACCCTCCATTCATTGCCCAGCAACTGTTCCCAAGGGCCCATTGGCAGCAGCTGCCCAGGGCACAGCTGAGCCCTCAGGCTGGGAGCTGGCTGGGAAAGAAGCCTGGCAGAGGAGCTGGGAGAACTGCCCTGCAGGGAGTCCTTGGCACCTCCACACCCACCTGAGGGCTCAGCTCTGCCCATGGGCCAGCAACCATTCCAAAATCCCCCCTGACTGCCAGAGTCAGATCCCCCAGGGTGGAACTCCCTGCCCTGGGGGAGGCACTGGGGGCTCCCACCCAAACCTCAGGGGAGACAATCTTGGCCTTTGGGGACTTCTGGGACCACTCATTGGATGCAGAGGAGGAGCAGCCCCTGGCCAGGAGGAGCCACCACTCTGGCCCAGACTGTGCCATCATCTGCACCAACAGGTTTGTCCCTTCCTTTTCCTTTGGACTCGGGAGAACCACGTGGGGCTCAGCACAGGGGCCACCAAACCCCCCTGTGTTTGTGCCCCAGGGGGCTGGGTTAGACTGCTGGGGTTGGGGGTTAAACCCAATTTCTCTTTGTGCCATTGCATTGATTGTAATATTGTTATTAAATTGTAACTCTGATTTATAATCTCTCTTGTGTTGGGTTTGTTTCTCCTCCCTGTTTACCTCTAAACCAGCACAGATTTCAACCCTTTAGTAAATTCACACCAGGAGAGAAGTTACAAAAATTACCCCCCTCTTGCCTTTTTGGGGGAGAAAGAAGCAAAACTTTATGTTTTAATGCCAAAAATCAGAAGTAATGAGTGACGTGCCCTCCCCTCCTCCTGAAATGTTGCAGAGCCAATTTAAAACTCAGGATCCTTCTTGTTGTTAAAAATAGGTGATGAAGTGCCAGGCTTTGCTCTGAGGCTGCCTCTGCCCTGTGAGCCACAGCCAAGCCTCAGCTCCTTGGGAAGTTGGGAAGTGACACCCCCGTGGGCAGCACCCAAGTTTGGAAAGCACAGTCTGGGAGAAAACAGGGATTGTGCAAGAAAATCTGGCAAAAACAACCCTCTGCTTTGCTTCTCTCCTTTTGTTTGCCCCTTGGGGTTTGAGTCTGGAAGGCTCAAGTTTTCCACCCTTTCTCCCAAACAAATAATTGCCTTTTTCATCAAAGTCTGAGGTTCTCACATCATCACCTGCTTCCTAGAGGTGAGGAAGGAGGCCCAAGCCCCAGCATGGCCAGAACACCCTGTGGGGCTCAGAAATGAGGTGTCTCTGGACACACAGGGAAGGAAAACTCCAACCTCCCCTTTTCCAGACGTGTGTGAGATGCTTTGCCCTCTCAAGTGAGATTTACAGTCCCAAAAAACTTGCTGTGGAGCCTCCTAATTAATGTCCAGGGAAATATAAAAAAAAGCCCCTGGGAAAAAAAAAATTACTGTTGTGCCTTTGCACGCCAAAACATGTGCCTTGTGTTCCACCTCTGGCTGTGCCTCTCCCTTGTGCTGCAAGGGGGGAACAAACCTCAGGAGTTCCACTTGGTCATGGTCCTGCTGCCATTTGGGGAGCAATTCCTGTGCAGATCCCGCTGGTTTGGAAAGGACCTGAAAGCCACGTGGAGACAGTGAGGGGCAAACTCAGTCTGGAAATCCTCCCCCCTGGATGCCACCAGCATTTTTGGGTGCTGTTTGTCTGCAAGGCAAGTGTTTCCTCCTCCCATCTCAGAGGTGCTGGGAGCAGCAGGAGCAGGGGCTTTATCAGGCACAGCTGCTGGAGATTCCTCTGTTTAGTTTTCCTATAAATTATATTTAAAACCCAAGAGATCATCCTGAACACCCCCCCCACACACAGAGATAGTGAATATCAGACAAAGGAGAGAGTGGAAAAAGGGGTTGCACTGAGAAATGCGTGGCCTGGAGCAGTTTTTTGGGGTTTCCCCATTAAATCACTGAGCTCTGCTCTAGGGGGGCAGGGGCAGCACCCAGGGAATGGCTGGAGCTGTGCCAGGGCAGGGACAGCACCCAGGGAAGGGCTGGAGCTGTGCCAGGGCAGGGACAGGTTGGATCTCAGCAAAAGGCTCTTCCCCCAGAGGGTGGTGGGCACTGACCAGGCTCCCCAGGGCAGTGGGCACAGCCCCAAGGCTGCCAGAGCTGCAGGAGGGTTTGGATGATGCTCTGGGGCACAGGGGATGTTCCTGTGCAGGGCTGAGGGTTGGGCTGGATGGTCCTTGTGGGTCCCTCCCAGCTCAACACACTCTGGGATTCTGTGGAATGTGGGCACTGCCCAGGCAGCACCTGGTGCTGTCCCAGCAGCTCTGGGGTGTTTTCAGCCCTGCCAGGGGCCAGGGGGGCTGCACAGAACTTGGCAAGGACCAGAATTGTGCTGGGGCACTTTGACTGTCATGTGTCTGCCGGTTTAGGAGGGGAAAATAAGCTGGGAAGAAGGCCAGGAAAGCTGAGGGTGTGACCTCTGCCAAACCCTGGCAGTGCCCTTTGCAGAGCTCAGGGTTGTGACAGCCTGCAGACATCTGTCACAGCACAGCAATGCCCTCCACTCTGAGCCCCTTGAGCCATTCCCAACTCCCTGTGCAGGGGGAGAGGGCAGGGATGGGGTTTGATGCATTTGCATTCCCAGGTGGTGCTGAGGAGGTGCAGAGAGCTGAGCTTGCCCCCAGCAGTCTGGCCTGAGTCTCTCCAGGTTGTGGGAGCCACTGGTTCCATGACATGGTGGAGCCAGTGTTGGGCTGTTCTCCCTCCCACCCCTGGGCTGTGCCGTGCTCAGAAAGGGGGAAAACACCCAAACCCAACAATTTTGACAACTGTTTGCCATCAGCAAGGGCTGAAAAGGAGTTGGGGAGTCTACTCTGCTTATTCAACCTATAATTAAAAGGTAGAATTTACTCCTTCTTCCAGTGAGCCTCATGCAGAGAATTAAACACAAGATTAATGAGGTGCCTGATGGTTTGTGTAGCCCCACTCAGATCTGAAGCAACTGTTTGCTCTTCGTGTGCCTGGGTGTGTGAGAGCAGCCAGTTCCTCTCCAGCTGATGTGCTGGGCTACCAGTGACAGCTGCAGATGGAGGTTTGTGCTGCTGCCCAGGCTGTTGGGGAAAGCACTGACAGAGCTGAGGGGACACACTCACACTCCCTGCCTTGAGCCACAGAGGGGAGAGCAAAAGCTGAGGGAAGGAGGAGCAATACCCAGACCTTGGCTGGGTCAGGCTTTGCCCTCTTGGTGGGGTTGTGTCCTGTGACAGGAGCTGGGAGAACTTCCCTGCAGGGAGTCCTTGGCACCTCCACACCCACCTGAGGGCTCAGCTCTGCCCATGGGCCAGCAACCATTCCAAAATCCCCCCTGACTGCCAGAGTCAGATCCCCCAGGGTGGAACTCCCTGCCCTGGGGGAGGCACTGGGGGCTCCCACCCAAACCTCAGGGGAGACAATCTTGGCCTTTGGGGACTTTTGGGACCACTCATTGGATGCAGAGGAGGAGCAGCCCCTGGCCAGGAGGAGCCCACCACTCTGGCCCAGACTGTGCCATCATCTGCACCAACAGGTTTGTCCCTTCCTTTTCCTTTGGATTCGGGGGAACCACGTGGGGCTCAGCACAGGGGCCACCAAACCCCCCTGTGTTTGTGCCCCAGGGGGCTGGGTTAGACTGCTGGGGTTGGGGTTAAACCCAATTTCTCTTTGTGCCATTGCATTGATTGTAATATTGTTATGAAACTGTAACTCTGATTTATCATCTCTTTTGTGTTGGGTTCATTTCTCCTGCTGGTTTGCCCTTAATTCAGTTCACTCTCCCATCAGGGTGTTCTTCCTGATTGACTCCCAATTCCCCTGCCCTGTGGAGCACAGCTGATCCCCACCTCCCTGCAGGAACCTCTGCATAGCTGAGGGCTTTCCTCACGTCTCCCTCCATCCCTTCTAGACTAAACAAGCCCCATTCTCGCAGCCTCTCCCCACAGGTCGTGTTTTGGGGACCTCTGACCACGTTCTCTGGACTGTGTCCTGCTGCTCCTCATCTCCCTGGGAAGGCACTGCCTGCTGGATGAGGCTCTCTGGCCACGGACACGAAGCAAAGGGATTATTTTGCATATCTCATGGACAGCATTTGGATTTATGTCTCCCAGGGGAGGGGAGAGGGGAGAAAGCCAATGTCCCCTCAGCAGCTCCACTTGTGGCACTGCCCCACAAATCAGGCTCCAAATATCCAACAGTTACAAGACACGAGGTTTCAGGAATTTTCTTCCTAATTCTGGCCCCTCAGGAACTGCTGGGTGGACCCATCCTGGTGTTCCCTGCACCTGAGAAGCCCCAAGACACCCCCCAGCAGAGAGTGCTGAGAGATTACGAATGGTCAGATGATAGAGCTGGGCAGAAAAATCACAGCTCCCCTTCCTTGGATAAGGATCAGGAAAAATTTAATATTTTTCCCACAGAAAATCAAAATTCTAACAATTCTGGGCTGAAAACCAGTAGGTGTGTGGGGTTTTTTGCTTCCTTTTCTTTTTCTCTGATTTTTTTTCTTTGAATTCCAGAGATACTCTGGAGTGTCTCGTGCATCTTTCTGGATCTTGCTCTCTGTTCTCCAGCCAGATCCCAACCCTAAAATAGAATCACAGAATCCATATGGTTGGAAAAGTCCAACCATCTCCCCAGCACCACCACCATGTTCACCACTGAACTGTGTCCTCAAGTGCCACATCCACGTGTTTTATGAACACTTCCAGTGGTAATGACTCCACCAATGCCTGGCAGTGCTTTCCATGACACTTTTCCTGCTGTCCCCCCTGCCCCTGCCCTGGCCCAGCCTGAGGCCGTGCCCTCTCCTCCTGTCCCTGTGCCCTGGAGCAGAGCCTGACCCCCTGTCCCAGCTCCCCCCTCCTGGCAGGGATTGCAGAGCCAGAAGGTCCCCCCTGAGCCTCCTTCTCTCCAGGCTGAGCCCCCCCAGCTCCCTCAGCTGCTGCTCCAGCCCCTTTCCAGCTCCATTCCCTTCCCTGGAAATGCTCCAGCCCTTCAGTGTCTTTCTTGTGGTCAGGGCAGAACAGAAATGGGGTCTCATCTTTCCCACTTGGCCAAAGAGCTCCAGGAAATGTTGGTTGGATGGGAACACACATCCCCCGGTAAAACCAGCACCTCATCTTGTCCCATTTTCCCAAATCCAACCAAATTTGGTTGGGTTTGGTCCATCCCTCATGCTGCAAACCCTCTGGAAGCTGTTTCCTGTCCAAGGGGCTCTCACAGTCCTTACAGTAAGTAATGAAACCTTGGGAGGGTTTTCTTGTGGTTACACACTGAGGTCTGTTCTGGACCAGCACAGTGGGCTCTGCCCTGTCCTCCAGATGGAGTGCAAGTGGATTTATTGTTATTTATGCTGCAGTCTGAGCATTACTCACAAGGCAGATTACTCACACACTGGTCTCCTGCACAGCTCCCCTTGTTTTCCTTCCCTCTCCCTTCTTGCTTTCAACTGAGTTCTCGTTGCCCTCAGTCCTCAAACACCCAACTGCACAGAGATCCCCAGGGCTGGCAGGGATCCTGCTCTGCCCTCTGCTCTGCAGCTGCTGCAGAGTTGGCTTTGCTGGAAGGGGGGTGGGCTGAGCCTTCTGCCCTTTGAAGTCCAAGGAACCCCTGACCACATGCTCAGACTCTGATGTGTTCTCAGCCTGTCCAAATGGCAGCTGGGCTGGGGATGCAAAACCACCTCATTGGAGGAGGCTGTGAGGGGAAGAGCAGGAATGCAACCCCCACCTCAGATGCCTCACAGAATCCTGGATTATCCTGAGCTGGAAGAGACCCCCAAGGATCATCCAGTGCAACTCCTGGCCCAGCACAGACACCCCAACAATCCCACCCTGTGCCCCAGAGCATCATCCAAACCCTCCTGCAGCTCTGGCAGCCTTGGGGCCGTGCCCACTGCCCTGGGGAGCCTGGTCAGTGCCCACCACCCTCTGGGGGAAGAACCTTTTGCTGAGATCCAACCTGAGCCTGCCCTGGCACAGCTCCAGCCCTTCCCTGGGTGCTGTCCCTGCCCTGGCACAGCTCCAGCCCTTCCCTGGGTGCTGTCCCTGCCCTGGCACAGCTCCAGCCCTTCCCTGGGTGCTGTCCCTGCCCTGGCACAGCTCCAGCCATTCCCTGGGTGCTGCCCCTGCCCTGGCACAGCTCCAGCCATTCCCTGGGTGCTGTCCCTGCCCTGGCACAGCTGCAGCCATCCCCTGGGTGCTGTCCCTGCCCTGGCACAGCTCCAGCCATTCCCTGGGTGCTGCCCCTGCCCTGGCACAGCTCCAGCCATCCCCTGGGTGCTGTCCCTGCCCTGGCACAGCTCCAGCCATTCCCTGGGTGCTGTCCCTGCCCTGGCACAGCTCCAGCCATTCCCTGGGTGCTGTCCCTGGTCCCCACAGGGCAGAGCTCAGTGTCTGCCCCTCCTCTGCCTCTCCCAAGGAAGTTGGAACTGCACTGAGGTCTCCCCTCAGTCTCCTCTTCCCCAGGGTGAGCAGATGTTGCTCCCAACCATTGCTAAACTATTCTGTAATCTATGACTGTCCACAAGTTTTATAATTGTTGGTACCAAACTATAAATAATCCCCCCCCCCTCCCAATTAACAGTGCCCTCTTGCACCTTGAAATTATTCTCATGGATTCTTTGCTTGGAATTACAACAGACTTTTGGTTCAAAGCTCCATGGAAAATAAATCACGCCGGGCAGAGACAGGGCAGGGGAGAGTCTGTGCTCCTGCAGCAGAGTCTATAAACCCTGCTGTGCCTCTTGCTCACACAACACAGCTCCTTTTCTCCCTGCTGGCTGCACAGGCACCTTTCCCCTCTCAGAACCAGCTGGATCCAGGCCTGGCCCATGTTTTCCTGCCTGAAAAACCAAGTGAGACCCAACAAATGGAGCAGTGGCAGCCAAACCATCAACACCCTCCCCTTGATGCCTCTGCCCTGCTGTTGGGTTTCACCAGCTCTGTTAGAGGTGACTCCTGGGGACAGCACACTGTGGGACTGGGTCCCAGCAGCTCCAGGGTTTCTGGTGCATGACTTGACCCCACCCCTGAAGGCTGAGCTGCACTTGGGTGACCCAAGTGTGAGCAGAGCCAAGCAAAGCAGCACTGGGGGATGCTCGGAGAGGAATTTCCCCTCTTTGTCCTGTGAAAAGCTGCTACCCTGGGGCAGGGACGCGCCTTCCCAGCTAAAGGTCTCCCCTTGACCGCAGCAGAGCCGGGAATTGCCTGGGAGGGAGAGGCGGGGCTGGGTTTTACTGGTGCTGATGAGGAGCGATCGTTGCCTGGCCCCTGATCACATGAGCCTTGGCACAGCAGCTCGGGCTGCCTCGGACAGGGCAGAGCCCGGTGGAGAGGAGAGGATGGAGTTTATTGCCCTGTTTGAATTCCACATGTCTCAAAATAAAAAACAAGCCACTTCAAATGATAGAAGAGCCTGCTTTTTATTTACTGGAGTGGCAACAAAAGTCCCAGCTCTGTCCCTCTCAGAGGTTGGAGTCATGTGGCTCAGACACTGCCAGGCACAGCCTTTCCCAACATAAAGCAACTGCCTGTTGGCAGGAGAGGTTTGAAAGCTGCTGCAGAAATTCCTGCCTGCCTGCTGGTCCTGCCTGTGTGGCTGAGGCTGGTCCATCCCTGCATCCTTCCCTCCCAGCTGTCCTTCCATGGCAGATCAGCTCAGCTGGTTAAAACTCGGCTGTAACGATGCCAAGGTCATGGGTTCAATCCCCCCTGTGGGCCATTGACTTGAGAGTTGGACTCGATGATCCTTGTGGGTCCTTCCAACTCAGCACAGTCTGTGATCTGTGATCATCCCTTCCCTGTGGGACAGAGGCAGGATGGGAGGAGGGATGGATCAGGGAAGGGAGGGAATTGGTGGTGGCTGTCCCAGAGGAGCAGCTACAGCGGGGAAAGGTGATGGAAGGGAAGAGAGAAGGTGTCAGGCTGATACCTGAGTAGGGTGGAGACAATCTGGGTGTCCAAATCCCTGAGGAAGATGAAGGTAGAGAAGGGGAGGAAGGAATGGTGGGGGGCCTGACCTTGAGAGGGGAGAAGAGGGAAGGGCAGAGAACCAGAACCACAGTGAAGGAACAGCCCAGCAGAGGGATGGGACAGGAAAGTAGAGCTGAAAACCTGAGGCTGGGCTGAGATGCTCCTCCTGCAGCCCCAGCCCAGGCCCCACATCTCCCCATCAGCCCAAGACCAGGGAGGGAGGGAGGGAGCACAGTCAGGGACCAACCCGTGGCCTGAGAGCTCCCCCAGCTCACCCTGCATAGGACAAAGCTCCAGCCTGGCTGAGCTGCAGAAAGCCCTGAGTTTGGCTGTGCCCACCTCCCAAGCCCTCCTGGTGCCCCTGTGCCACCAGGGATGGGCAGGGGAAGGTGTCTGAGCCACCAGCCCTGCCCAGGGCACTGCCCGAGGCTTTGCCCCCCTGCTGACCCCTCAACTGGAGGATGCAGATCAGATGTCTGTGGGCACTGTGCCCTCTCCAGCACTGGGCACAGAGCAGCAGCAAGGGCAGGGCAGGCTGGTGGCTTCTCCTTCCCAGACAAACCTCAGCAGCTCCTGGTGGGCAAGGGGAGGTTTTGGAGCAGAAAATATTTGGGGTTTCACCAGCCTCCTCTCCTGAACACTTGTGCCATGGTCCTTCCCATGAGGGTGGGCAGGCCCTGGCACAGGTTGCCCAGAGAGGTTGTGGACTCCCCATCCCTGGGAGTGTCCAAGGCCAGGGTGGACATGAGCCAGACCTGGCACTGTTCTCTTGCCCTGCAACAACCTGGCACATGCTACACGTTTGCAGGGGCCCTGCCACGGGGCACAGCCACACTGCCCTCCCCAGCTGGGGCACAGGCTGTGGCCTCTTTCCAAACCAGGTCATTTTTCATCCTAAAAGACATTAAAAATATAAGCTGAGCTGTTCCCATCCCCATTTTAAATTTACAGAGGGCAGGAGTAGATTGAGGGTTAGTAAGAAATCCCTCCCTGGGAGGGTGGGCAGGCCCTGGCACAGGTTGGGCAGAGCAGCTGTGGCTGCCCCATCCCTGGGAGTGTCCAAGGCCAGGTTGGACAGGGCTTGGAGCACCCTGGGCTGGTGGGAGGTGTCCCTGCCCATGGCAGGGGTGGGATGAGATGACCTTTAAGGTCCCTCCCATGCCAAACCATTCCATGCTTCCATGATGTGCCCAAGGCTTGAGATCCCAAGTGGACCCCTGGCAGTGACAGGATCCCCCAGACCCCTTTGGTGGTTTGGAGGTGGCTACAGGAGGAACAAAAGGCTCTGCTCAAGGTGCCATCCTCGGGTGGAGAACCAGCTGTCATGGCAACTGTGGCAGTGCCATTCCAATGTCAGGACACATGTGGCAAAACAGATTTGGCTCAAGGTGTCACCCCATGGAGCCAGAGGAGCCTGGTGGGAGTTTGTGCCCCAATCCAAGGCCAGGCTGTCCCTGCTGGACATGGCAGTGAGTGGAGACTCCCCTGTGGGGCCACCAGAAGAAGGTGGCCATGCAGGAGATGATTTCCATCCCACCCTGCTCCGTGTAGAACCCACATGGGACCTTCTGCCAGTCCAAGAGGGCAGAGAAGCTGCCCTGGAGCTGGAATGGCCAGAGATGATGCCAGCAAGTAGGGCAGAATCATAGAATCATAGAATCATAGAATCATAGAATCGATTGGGTTGGAAAAGACCTCCAAGATCATCGAGTCCAACCCTTGGGCCAACTCTAGTTCATTTACTAGATCATGGCACCCAGCGCCACGTCCAATCTGTGTTTAAAGATCTCTAGGGATGGTGAATCCACCCCCTCTCTGGGCAGCCCATTCCAATGCCTGAGCACTCTCTCTGTAAAAAATTTTTTTCTGATATCCAACTTAAATTTCCCCTGGCAGAGCTTGAGCCCATCGTGCCCCCTTGTTCTATTGCTGAGTGCCTGGGAGAAGAGACCAATCCCCACCTGGCCAGAACTTCCCTTCAGGCAGTTCTAGACAGTGATGAGGTCACCTCTGAGCCTCCTCTTCTCCAGGCTAAACACCCCCAGCTCCCTCAGCCTCTCCCCATAGGACTTGTGCTCCAGTCCCTTCTCCAGCCTTGTTGCTCTTCTCTGGACCCGCTCCAGCACCTCAATATCCTTTCTGAACTGAGGGGCCCAGAACTGAACACAACACTCAAGGTGTGGCCTCACCAATGCAGAGTACAGGGGAAGGATCACTTCCCTGGTCCTGCTGGCCACGCTATTTTTGATACAGGCCAGGATCCCATTGGCCTTCTTGGCCACCTGGGCACACTGTTGACTCATGTTGAGCTTCCTGTCAATTAGTACTCCAAGGTCCCTTTCTGCCTGGCTGCTCTCCAGCCACTCTGTGCCCAGCCTGGAGCGCTGCAGGGGTTGGGGTGGCCAAAGTGCAGGACCCGGCCCTTGGCCTTATTGAACTCCATCCCATTGGAATCAGCCCATCTCTCAAGTCTCTCCAGATCCCTCTGCAGAGCCCTCCTGCCTTCCAGCAGGTCGACACTCCCTCCCAACTTGGTGTCAGCAGCAAATTTGCTGCTGATGGACTCAATCCCCTCATCTAAATCATCAATAAAGATGTTAAACAGGACTGGACCCAACACAGACCCCTGGGGGACACCACTGGTGACCGGCCACCAGCTGGATGCAGCTCCGTTCACCAGCACTCTCTGGGCCCGACCCTCCAGCCAGCTCTTAATCCAGGAGAGGCTACACTTGTCCAAGCCATGGGCTACCAGCTTTTTCAGGAGTATATTATGGGAGACAGAGCTCTGAGCTGCATCTCCTGCTGTTTCCCAGGTCCCCCTGCTCCAGGAGCAGGTTGTGGATCTGTTTCCAGGCACTTCATTATCCACGTGATGCTGATAAATTGGAGCAAATTCCTCCAGGGATGATTTTTTTTGAGGCAGAGCTCTGTGAAGGAGGCTGAGGGGACTGAATGTGCTCAGGATTTACAAAAGGGCTCAGCTCAAAGACAACATGTTGTCTGTCAGGTGGAAATGTTAACTGCCTGTGAGGGGAACAACAATTCCCAGGCTTGGAACTTCTTGGGGTGAATTTGGGCAAAGAAAAACAGAGATTAGGCCTTGGAAAGTTGAAAAGGATGTGCCAGAAAAACTTGCAGAGGTTTCTGAAATGGGAACTTAATAGAAGATCAAAATAAAGACAGTATAAGGAGTGACTTATTTTCAGATGAGTTCTATGGCTACCACCAGTCTCCCTCTCTGGGACATTTCCTGCAGCTCTGGTGAATGAAGGGCTGGGCCATCCTTCCAGATCATCATTTTCCATGGGCATTTTTACACCCATGAATTTCTTGTCAGGCAAATTACTCATTCCATGCACCTTATTATAAGCCACAACTCTCTTTTTTCCAGTTTCTGCACTGAAACCCAGAGCAGTTTCTGTGACTTTCCTCTCTCTTTGATTATTTGGCAAACAAAACCTGGTTCCTCTGCCACCCACAGAATATTGCCATTGTCCCAGTTGAGCAGGTGGGCCCAGTTTGTCCCTGTGTGGGGGTGCCCAAAGCTGTGCATTCCAAACCCTCCATTCATTGCCCAGCAACTGTTCCCAATGGCCCATTGGCAGCAGCTGCCCAGGGCACAGCTGAGCCCTCAGGCTGGGAGCTGGCTGGGAAAGAAGCCTGGCAGAGGAGCTGGGAGAACTGCCCTGCAGGGAGTCCTTGGCACCTCCACACCCACCTGAGGGCTCAGCTCTGCCCATGGGCCAGCAACCATTCCAAAATCCCCCCTGACTGCCAGAGTCAGATCCCCCAGTGTGGAACTCCCTGCCCTGGGGGAGGCACTGGGGGCTCCCACCCAAACCTGAGGGGAGACAATCTTGGGGTCTGGGGACTTCTGGGACCACTGCTTGGATGCAGAGGAGGAGCAGAGCCTGGCCAGGAGGAGCCCACCACTCTGGCCCAGACTGTGCCATCATCTGCACCAACAGGTTTGTCCCTTCCTTTTCCTTTGGACTCGTGGGAACCACGTGGGGCTCAGCACAGGGGCCACCAAACCCCCCTGTGTTTGTGCCCCAGGGGGCTGGGTTAGACTGCTGGGTTTGGGGGTTAAACCCAATTTCTCTTTGTGCCATTGCATTGATTGTGATATTGTTATTAAATTGTAACTCTGATTTATAATCTCTTTGGTGTTGGGTTCGTTTCTCCTGCAGGTTCACCTTTAAAGCAGCACAGCCACGATTATTCACAGGTTGTGTGGCAGACAAGCTGTGCCACCAGGTTGCTGAAATCAGTGGCACTGCTTCTGATTCTTGGCCAGCACCCCAAAATTATCTCTACAGCCACTTTGGGCACGATATTTGTTATCCTTCCCCAGGTACCTCCTTTCTGCAGGGGCTCTGACAGTCCTGCCAGTAAAGAACAGCTGCCCCAGATGTGCGTGGTGTGCTCAAAGACAACGAAGTTCACAAATCATGGGAGGATTTATGACTCTGTGCTGGTTGTCTGAGCATCCATTTGCATCCTGGCTTTGGGAATTCTGCCACACTGTGCTGGAGACAAGGTCCTTTCCAAGTGCCTGGTTGTGGTACAGCCACAGGCCATTCCTGCATGGACAGGTTGGCACCCCTGGCACGGCAGAGGGGCTTGTTCCCTGAATCCAGAAATGACACCCTCTGGGAGAAACTGCAGGCAAGTTGGAGCAGAGGATTGGAATTCCAAATGGTTCCAAGTGGGAGAAATGACCTGCTAAAGCAGACCTGAGTTGAGGAGGGAGAGGTGCCAGGCACTGCAGGGAGGTGTTGGCAGCAATGAGGTACAGCAGGAGCTGTTTGGGCAGCAGACACAGAGGGCAGAGAAAACAGGAGAAGTGGGAGCTGCTGAACTGGGAGCTGGACATGAGTGGAAATGGGATTCAGGAGGAAAATAAATGGAAAAGAGAGAGTAATGAGAGGCAAACAGGAGTTGGAGAGTGTGACCTGCAGGGAGGGAGTGCCCAGCAATCCTCAGCCACATCAGTGTCTGCTGGAGAGAGGGAGGAAGACTCTGAAGAGCACAGAGATGAGCTCCAGGCACACCCTGAAGAGGATCCAAACCCACTTCAGGACAAACACAAGCAGCAAGGAGGCTGGAAAACCAGACACCAGGGAGAAGTCCTCAGAGAGAGCTCCTCAAAACCTCCTCATGGCTGTTGTTTTTCTGTAGTTTTTCAAGCTCATTTGAGCATCAAAGCTCCTGGTGGGAGGTGCAGTCAGGAAAGCAGCACAATCCTGCTCCAAGTGCAGCAAATTCCTGCCTGGATAAATCAGGCAGCAGGCTCAGAATTTCCACAGCTGATCCGTGCCCAGCCTGCTCTGGGTCCAGCTGCCTCTCTGAGATCAGCTCCAGGACCATGCCCTGACCTTCACCTCCCCTCCCTTTGCCATTTTGGTGTATTAACTAAAATAAATCTCAAATTCCTACATATTGGAGCACCTTAAGGCATTTAGGGCAGTGCAGGGCGTGGTGAGGGGCAGCAGCACCCAAGAAAGCCCTGGAAGAACTGCAGGAACTGCTCTTTGCTCCTTTCCCTGAGCTGAAAAGGAAAAAAAAAAGGTCATCCAACTGCTTTTCATGGGGCAGGTGCTGGCCAAGCTTCCCAAAATTTTCCAGAACGGTGTGAGCAATTTGGTCTGGTTTGGCTCAGTAAATATTATGTCTTGGGTTTGGTTCATTTTATGAGTTTTTCCTGTTGTGGGGTGTTATAACTTTGGTGAACCCAAGGGATATTTCTGGAATCATCAGGGTTGGAAAAGCCCTCTAAGGTTATCAGCCATTCACCAGCACTGCCAAGGCCACCACTAACCCTTGTCCCCAAGTGTCACATCCACATTTCTGTTAAATCTCACTGTGGATGGTGATTCCAGCACTGCCCTGGGCATCCCATGCCAGGGCTGGACAGCCCTTTCAGGAGAGAAATTTTTCCTAATATCCAATCTGAACCTTTCCTGGTGCAACTTGGGGCCACTGTGGAGCTAAATATAGAAGAGATAAAAACAAAAAAGTCAGGAGTGCACAGGGTTAAACCTCTGGGAAAGCAGGAGCTGCAGCCTGGGAAAGTATCTTACCCTGCAAATGGACATCTTGGACTTGCACATCCTGTTCCATGTTCTCAGGGGGAGAGGTGGGGTTTGTTTCCCTCCAGAAAAGGATTAGGTTTCATCTTAACACTGGTTTATTTTTTATTTCCTCCTGCTTGTCTGAAGTTAAGGCTCTTTCTGCTCTTTGTGCTGAGAATGGATTTGAGGTGAAGTTTAGTACAGCACCTACAAACACCCCCCAGCAGAACTGGGAACAGTTTCCTGAGAATCCCAGACTGGTTTGGGCTAGAAGGGACCTCAAAGCTCACCCAGTGCCACCCCCTGCCATGGGCAGGGACATCTTTCACCAGCCCAGGTGGCTCCATTTTATGGATGTGCCACCAAAATGATGATCCAAGTGTTGCAGTGGCACCCAGGATGCCCTCAGGGTCCCTGGGCTGGTCCCACCTCCCCCTATTGCCCTCTTTGACCCTGTTGTGTTTTCCTTCTTGCCCCATTGCCCAGTTGAGGCACTGGCAGGAGCTACGGGAGTGTCCCCAGGGACAGCAGGACAGTGTCACAGGGGTGTCCTCAGGACAGTGTCACAGGGGTGTCCCCAGGGACAGCAGGGCAGTGTCACAGCAAGGATGTCCCCAGGGATGGCAGGGCAGTGTCACAGGGATGTCCCCAGGGATGGCAGGGCAGTGTCACAGGGGTGTCCCCAGGGATGGCAGGGCAGTGTCACAGCAAGGATGTCCCCAGGGATGGCAGGGCAGTGTCACAGGGATGTCCCCAGGGATGGCAGGGCAGTGTCACAGGGGTGTCCCCAGGGATGGCAGGGCAGTGTCACAGCAAGGATGTCCCCAGGGATGGCAGGGCAGTGTCACAGGGATGTCCCCAGGGACAGCAGGGCTGGTGTCACAGGATTGTCCCCAGGGATGGCAGGGCAGTGTCACAGGGATGTCCCCAGGGACAGCAGGGCAGTGTCACTGGGGTGTCCCCAGGGACAGCAGGGCAGTGTCACTGGAGTGTCCCCAGGGATGGCAGGGCAGTGTCACTGGGGTGTCCCCAGGGATGGCAGGGCAGTGTCACAGGGATGTCCCCAGGGACAGCAGGGCAGTGTCACTGGGGTGTCCCCAGGGATGGCAGGGCAGTGTCACAGGGATGTCCCCAGGGACAGCAGGGCAGTGTCACTGGCGTGTCCCCAGGGATGGGAGGGGAAGGATACATGAGAAGGACAGATCTGAAGTCCCATCCTTGTTTTCTTCTGCACGGAGGAGGACCCCCCACACCAAACCACCCCCCACTCCCACTGACAGCACTGATGGCACAGCACAGGGACGTTCTCCAGAGCCTGGATCAGGCCGTGTCCCACAGGGAGCCCGGAGAGGTTGAGCTCCATCCCTGAGCTCCCAAAGCCACCATTATCTTCCCTCCTGGGTGACACACAGGGCCAGCCCCCCCAGCCATGAGGGGATGCTCCTGTCCCTTCTGCAGGACACGTGTGCCAAGCAGAGTGCCAGGGCCACCCATGCTGTCCCTCCCATGGAAGGGACAGGCTGAGCTGAATTTAGTCCTGGAGCTCTCCCAAAGTGTCACTGCAGAAAGGTCAGCCCAGCTCTGCTTTCTCCCCTGGCCTGGTGCCCAGGGCAGTGGGTGGCATTTACAACCTGACTTATCAGGGTCCCCCTACACTTGGCAGGGCAGTCACACCTCTGAGGATTTTTATTTCTTGCCAACAAACAGCTTTGCAGCCCCTCAGAACTCCTCACACCGCAGGGCTGGTGTGGGGCTGAGCCTGAGGTGGAGGTGATGCTGCTGCCTGGTTGCCCTCCAGCTTCTCCAGGAGCCCACCAGGCCAGTCCTTTGCTCTGTATTTTCCTTCCCTGGCAGCTGCTGACATCAAACCTTGAACCTGGAGAGCTGCAGGGCCAGGCACACCAGGAGAGGCTGCTGAGAGCAGGAAATCAGACACTGCCAGACAGCACCGAATGGTTGTGGTGCTGCAAAGCCTTCAGGTCTGGTTGTGGTGCTGCAAAGCCTTCAGCAACCAGGACAGGCAGGGCAACAGTCCAGGGAAGGGGTTGAGATGCTGAGAGTGGTGTTCAAAGACCTTCAGGTGATGGGCACAGAGGAGGGAGTGAGCCAGATTTGGCTTTGCACCATCAGCTGTCATTGCACCCTCTGTGATCATCATCCTGTCACACCTGCCTTGGGTCTGTTCTTGACCTCCTGAGCTCCCCAGTCTGATCAGAGAGCCCCAGAATGTGCTGAGCTCAGTGTCTGCCCCTCCTCTGCCCCTCCCCAGGAAGCTGGAACTGCACTGAGGTCTCCCCTCAGTCTCCTCTTCTCCAGCTGAACACCCCAAGTGCCCTCAGTGCCCTCACACGCTGCCCCTCCAGGTCCTGAACCGTCTCTGTGCCCTCCTTTGGACACTCCCCAGTGGCTTCAGCCCTTCCTTCCATTGTGTGCCCCCAAAGTGCCCCCACCCTCTGGGAGAAGGACCTTTTGCTGAGATCCCACCTGCCCCTGCCCTGGCACAGCTCCAGCCATTCCCTGGGTGCTGTCCCTGCCCTGGCACAGCTCCAGCCATTCCCTGGGTGCTGTCCCTGCCCTGGCACAGCTCCAGCCATTCCCTGGGTGCTGTCCCTGGTCCCACAGGGCAGAGCTCAGTGCCTGCCCCTCCTCTGTCCCTCCCCAGGAAGCTGGAACTGCACTGAGGTCTCCCCTCAGTCTCCTCTTCTCCAGCTGAACACCCCAAACTCCCTCAGTGCCCTCACACGCTGCCCCTCCAGGCCCTGAACCATCTCTGTGCCCTCCTTTGGACACTCTCCAATGGCTTCAGCCCTTCCTTCCATTGTGTGCCCCCAAAGTGCCCCCCATGGCAGGTGAGGCTGCCCCAGTGCAGAGCAGGGGGGCACAATCCCCTCCCTGGCCCGGCCATGCTGGGCCTGATGCCCCCCAGGGCAGGGATGTCCCTCCTGGCCCCAGGGCACTGCTGGCTCGTGTCCAACTGGCCACCGAGCAGGACCCCCAGGGCCCTTTCCTGGCACTGCTTTCCAGCCTCTCATTCCCAGTCTGTCCATCCATCTGGGGTTGCCCATCCCAGGGGTAGAATCCGGCACTTTCCCTGGTTGAACTCCCTGTGGTTGGTGATTTCTGGCTGCTCCCATGATGTTCCTCCTGGATCCAGCCCAGGGACAGGACCTGGTGGGAGTGGAGCTCCTGCAGACTCACATTCCCAAACCCCCAGGACAGTGAGACCAGACCTGCCCCTCGGGAGGAAAAGTTGGCACAACACCAGCCCTGGGATTTCTTTGTTCAGAGCGAGGCAAAACAAACATTTGACTTCTTAATTAACATCCTTCAACCCTCCAACACTCCAAGCAATTATTCCTTCTACATGTCACTCAGTCTAATGACTAGTTATAACAAAAGCCACGCTGGTCTGCAGCCTTCAAAACCAGGAAGCAGATTTTAGAGTTAATCTCCTTTCACAACAAAACATGTCTGTGTTTATTCTGGGGCAAACCCACTGGGAACGAGCAGGGCTGAGAAGGGCAAGCAATTATTTTTCTGTATGGGATCTTTTTTTAATATACTGTTATTAAGAAAAGGGAATAATAGAGGAAAGGGCTTTGAAATGATGGCTGGAAGGTGGCAGCAGGCTGGGCTTTGAAAGCAGAAGCCCTTGAGCTGCAGAGCAGAGGGTAAAGGTTGTGCCACCCTCACCCTGGCACGAGGTTCTCCTGCCTCCTTCAGCATTTCTCTGTTCAGTTCCTCCCATTGGGATCTGAGCTTCAAATTCATCAGGGTTGCCCACATACCCACCCTCATGCCCTCAGCCCCCCCTGGGCAGTGTTCTGGGTGGTTCCTGATGGTCCTGGGGTGGTTTAGCACAAGCAATGCTGAGCTGGTGCCAGGCTTTGGGATGCCCTCCCAGTTGGCACTGCCCCAGACTCAGAGTCCTTCTCACCTTGCAGGGGCAGAGGAGGGGCAGGCACTGAGCTCTGCCCTGTGGGGACCAGGGACAGCACCCAGGGAATGGCTGGAGCTGTGCCAGGGCAGGGGCAGCACCCAGGGAATGGCTGGAGCTGTGCCAGGGCAGGGACAGCACCCAGGGAATGGCTGGAGCTGTGCCAGGGCAGGGACAGCACCCAGGGAATGGCTGGAGCTGTGCCAGGGCAGGGGCAGGTTGGATCTCAGCAAAAGGTTCTTCCCCCAGAGGGTGGTGGGCACTGACCAGGCTCCCCAGGGCAGTGGGCACGGCCCCGAGGCTGCCAGAGCTGCAGGAGGGTTTGGATGATGCTCTGGGGCACAGGGGGTGACTCTTGGGGCTGTTCCTGTGCAGGGCTGAGGGTTGGACTGGATGGTCCTTGGGGGTCCCTCCCACCTCAGCATGTTCTGGGATCCTGTGAGAGCACAACCCTGCCAGGAGGGCAAATCCTGACCCAGCCAAGATCTGGGTATTGCTCCTCCTTCCCTCAGCTTTTGCTCTCCCCTCTGTGGCTCAAGGCAGGGAGTGTGAGTGTGTCCTCTCAGCTCTGTCAGTGCTTTCCCCAACAGCCTGGGCAGCAGCACAAACCTCCACCTGCAGCTGTCACTGGTAGCCCAGCACATCAGCTGGAGAGGAACTGGCTGCTCTCACACACCCAGGCACACGAGGAGCAAACAGTTACTTTGGTTCTGCAGGGCTGAGGGTTGGACTGGATGATCCTTGTGGGTCCCTTCCAGCTCCACACATTCTGGGATTCTGGGATCTCTGGGCACTGTCCCTCTCCCAGGGCTGCCCAATCCAGGTTTGCTGAGGTCAGGGTGAGCTGCAGCCCCTCCTGCTCCATGGAGGTGGGAGTGTGGAGGGAGGGGGACCTGCCTCAGTCCTGTCCTGACTCTCAGTCAGGAGGTGGAAGAGGAGCAGTTGGAACCCAAAGCTGTGAAGCTGTTCCATGTGGGCATCCATGAGCTCCAAAGTGCTCTGATTCACCCCAGAGAGGGCTCTTGCACCACTAATTCCTACTTTTTTTCTTCAGGAACTCCAATATTCCTTGCCCAGGTCTCCATATCCCCATGCCTTGAACAAGATAATCCTTTCCCACCGTAACAGGAGGAGGAATTGGGGAAACAAAGCCCAAAGCACTGGAGACATCAAAGTGAGGGAGCTCTGGAATTTATGATGTCTCTGACAAAATTCCTCTCTAGAAATATGTGACAACATGAGCAATGGGAGGGGAGGAACACTTTGGGGAGACATGGAGCAATTATTGAACACGTGTCTTCCTGGAGGAGGATTTGCATTCTCAAAGACAGCAGAGGGCTTGAAAAAGAGAAGGAAGTGACTGGAAATAAAATAAAATAACATACAAAATAAAGCTGCACTGAGCAAAAAGATCAGGTCTGGACATGGTACTGCAGAAATCCAGGTGGGGAGGACAGGAAAGCCCAAGCTGGCTTAGGGGAGATGGTTTCCCACAGCCTGGAATGAATCACAGCTCCAGCCCCAGCTCTGGCTGCCTGTAGGGGCTTTGGCTTGGCCATTCCAAGGTTTCCACATGGGAATGAGGCACAAAAATACCTGTATGGTTTGGTGTTTGGTCTCACTGGGTCTTGGCACCTCTGCTAAGAAAGTGCTGCCTCTGTCCCTCATGGAACATGATGGGGATGGAACTTTGTGTGATGGGATCTCCTCACTGGGAGGGCTGGGACTGGGTTACCATCACTTGGTTCCTGAACCATGTCAGGGCTGGGACAGGGTTACCATCACTCTGTTCCTGAGATATCAGAGCTGGGACAGGGTTACCATCACTCCTGTGTCTGTCAGGACTGGGACAGGGTTACCATCACTCTGTTCCTGAGATATCAGAGCTGGGACAGGGTTACCATCACTCCTGTGTCTGTCAGAGCTGGGACAGGGTTACCATCACTTGGTTCCTGAACTATGTCAGGGCTGGGACAGGGTTACCATCACTTGGTTCCTGAGATGTCAGGGCTGGGACAGAGTTACCATCACTCTGTTCCTGAGCCATGTCAGGGCTGGGACAGGGTTACCATCACTCTGTTCCTGAGATGTCAGGGCTGGGACAGAGTTACCATCACTCTGTTCCTGAGCCATGTCAGGGCTGGGACAGGGTTACCATCTCTCTGTTCCTGAGCCATGTCAGGGCTGGGACAGGGTTACCATCACTTGGTTCCTGAGATGTCAGGGCTGGGACAGGGTTACCATCACTCTGTTCCTGAGCCATGTCAGAGCTGGGACAGGGTTACCATCACTCTGTTCCTGAGATGTCAGGGCTGGGACAGGGTTAATATCACTCTGTTCCTGAGTCATGTCAGGGCTGGGACAGCCTTCACCTGCTGCACGTGGAGTCTGGCAGGAGAACAATAACCACCCTGAAAATGCCAACGCAGGTGCCATTGTCTTTTCTGAGAAACACATCCCACTTCTGAGATTTTTTCAGGAATTAATTGAAGATGTATTTGTGGCATTTGTTGTGATGGGGGTTGCCATGGCAACTGCTACAGATACTCAGGATAAATAGGAAAGGCTCACACTGCCACTGGGGCCATCTGTCCCCTCCCCGAGGGTCAGTTTGAAGCCCCAAACCACCCTCCCCCCCAGCCAAACCTTCTTTGAAGCCTTTAAAAGTGCTTGGTACAATTTCTCTGTCCCCAGTCACCGTTTCTTTTCTCTGCACTGACATGATAATTTCCTCTCTATTGGTGCAAATTAAATTCTAATGAGGAAGCTTCACCTTTCAGTGTGATGGAGAGCTTTTCTTCCTGACACTCACAGAAGAGTCAAACCCATCGTGGAGGGAGGGGAAGGGATTAAAGATGAGCTGAGGTGCACAAGGCAAGAGCACACTTTCCTTGCCTGTGGCTCTGAGGCTGCCTCCAGTTCTGGAGGGGCAGGAGCCCTTTGGCAGCCTCGACAATCACAGAATATTCTGCGTTGGAAGGACCCACAAGGAGCATCAAGTCCAACTCTTCAGTGAATGGTCCGTCCAGGGATCAAACCCAGGACCTTTATCAGCTTTATTAGCTCTGACCAGCTGAGCCCATCTCAAGTTCTGCTCAAATGTCTTATTATTTTTGACAGGACAAGAAGAAAAAAAAAAAATCACAGAATCACAGAATATTCTGAGCTGGAAGGGGCACACAAGGACCATCCAGTCCAAGTTCTGGCCCTGAACAGGAACATCCCCGAGAGTCCCACCATGTGCCTGAGAGTGTTGTCCTTCAGGGCAGGGGCAGGTTGGACATCAGGAGGAATTCCTGCCTGGAAAGGGTGGGCAGGCACTGGCAGGGGCTGCCCAGGGAGGTTTGGAGTGCCCAGCCCTGGAGGTGCCCCAGGCAGGACTGGCCGTGGCACTGAGTGCTCTGGGCTGGGGGACAGGGTGGGCATCGGGCACAGGGGGGGCTCCAAGGACTGAGAGGGCTTTGCCAAGGTGGGCATCGGGCACAGGGTGGGCTCCATGGGCTGGGAGGGCTTTGCCAAGGTGGGCATCGGGCACAGGGTGGGCTCCATGGGCTGGGAGGGCTTTGCCAAGGTGGGCACTGGGCACAGGGTGGGCTCTGGGCTGGGAGGGCTTTGCCAAGGTGGGCATCGGGCACAGGGTGGGCTCCATGGGCTGGGAGGGCTTTGCCAAGGTGGGCATCGGGCACAGGGTGGGCTCCATGGGCTGGGGGACAAGGTGGGCATCGGGCACAGGGTGGGCTCCATGGGCTGGGAGGGCTTTGCCAAGGTGGGCACTGGGCACAGGGTGGGCTCCATGGGCTGGGAGGGCTTTGCCAAGGTGGGCATCGGGCACAGGGTGGGCTCCATGGGCTGGGAGGGCTTTGCCAAGGTGGGCATCGGGCACAGGGTGGGCTCCATGGGCTGGGAGGGCTTTGCCAAGGTGGGCATCGGGCACAGGGTGGGCTTGATGACCTTGAAGTTCTTTTCCAAGTTTTATAATTCTGTGATCTGTTATTCACTATAACATGATGGATTGGGTGCTCTGGGTGGCTGCACATCCCTCCCTGAGCTGAGACCACAACCCCCTCCAGGGATGGGGTCCCTGGGCAGGTCCTGGGGTGCAGCTGAACCTCCCTGGCAGGGGCACTGCCCTGCTCTGACACTGGGGTGCTCTTGGAGTATTTTGGGTGGCATGAGACACCCTGGGCTGTGCCACAGCTGTGCCTTCAGACCCCCAGGGCCCACAGGGGAGGAAGGGGCTGCACCCACTGCTGAGACCTCACCAGGAGGGTGTTTCCACTTGTGCTTTCTCTGGCACTGGCACAGAGAGGGCACCCCTGTGGGCACAACATGAACTGCCTACATTTCATATCTCATGCCACCTATTTAAACAGGTTAAGGCAAGCAAAGTATTTCTCAGAAACTTCTGGTGGCCACTTAACACCAGTAAGAAGATGTTCATTTGAGTCAGAAGCCCTCAAGAAGGAAACTCTGTCGAGATTTTGGAATGTTGGCAAAGAATTTCTGCCAAGATTTTACAAGAAATGAATATAAAAAACCCTTAAAAGTTGGGTATTTCCTCACCTTTTTCTGGGCATTCCAAAGCAGTTGTAGTGGCAGAATGTGTAGGAATGGAGGTGGTGATCCTTGGCTTCCATTTCCAGAGATTCACTGTTAAAATGCTGCCTGAAAATGAATTTTTTGGAGGTTTTTTGTTTGTTTTTTTGTTTATTTTTTAAGCTGTGATGTCTTTGTTCACTCATTTCGAGTGCTCCTCCTGCATGGTGGCAGCTCCACCCAAGAGGTGGGAAAACCAGGCCACCATTCCCATCAAACCATCAGTGGGTTTTGGCAGCTCTTTGAGTCCTCCTCTTGCCTGTGGAGATGTTGGGCTGATGTTCAGAGCTGCATTTCTGTCCATCACACCTTGTTCACAGCAATGATGACACTCCTGAAATGCTCATACATTCCCAGGATCATTAATCACCTCCAGATAATCCAAATTGAGTTCAGAAGTTGGTGGGAAATGGGCACTTTGGGGCTCCTCAGGCAGAGGGGGAACATCTGACCTGCTTGGTTGCCAAGTCCTCTTTCCTTCCCTTGATGCTCTCAAGAAGGAGGAGTAGAGAAGACCTCTAAATAACACCTACTCTGATTATCTCAGAGATCTTCTTCCACTTCATTCATTCCAATATTTCACTTTGGTGGCTGAGGGAAGGCTTGGGAGCACCTTCAACCAGGGTGTCACTAACACCCCACCCTGCCTGAGGGTTTCAAGACCCAAATCCCATATTGAAGATCTCATTGTCTTTAAAGTGACTGAAAATATTAGAGCTCAACCATCTCAGGAATGCAGCCCTTCATCCACACCATCCCCACCTGGTGGGGACACTCCAGAGACTTTCTGTGCGTCTGCAGCTTCGTCCTTGTGACTGGAGGAGAGTCAAACCTGACCATCTTTACAGGCTCAGCCTCCTGGGGGCTCATTTTGCTGAGAATGAGAACAGCTGAATTGTGGAACTTTCTTGCATGCTCAGCATTGCCACGTTAAATTGAGTCATCTTCATTGCTGGCTTAAAATATCTCTGAGGAACTGTAGGAAAACTGGAGAGGACTTTGAGAGCCAACTTCCCTTAGAGGTGCTTCCTCCCAAGTGACAAGTTCAACTTGTGTCTGGCTCGTTCCTGAGCCAGCCCTTCCCACAACCACCACTCTGGGTGGTTTTCAGAGCTAAAGAAAAGGTAGCAATGCCAGCAGATTGTTCAGAGGTGCAGTGAGGGAGAACCTGGTGGGAGATTTGCAAAGACAAACTGGTGGGTCAGATGGAAAGCCCCAAAGAGGCTGAGCCAGGATGTAAAGGTTGTGTATGAGAAAGATCTCAGAGCACCATCAACAGGAGAGCAAAGATGTAGGAGCCACATGGAAGCAGAGACTATTCTGAGTTGGGGGGAGGCCCAAGGACCATCCAGTCCAACCCCTGGCCCTGCACAGACACCCCCACAATCCCACCCTGTGCCCCAGAGCGTTGTCCAAACACTCCTGGAGCTCTGGCAGCCTTGGGGCTCTGCCCAGTGGTCCAACAAGTGGTTTCCCAAGTTCCAAACCCCCAAGATTATACCCCCTCTGGTCCAGGTGGGACACAGTTTCTGGTTGTTGTCTCACAAATGGCATTCCCAAAAGACAAAACACTTCCCAAAAGATGAAGACTTTCCCAAAAGATAAACCAGGAGAACACTGACTGTAATTCCTGCTGTCATCCCTCCAGGCTGCCTCCCTTACCACCTCTGCCTGGGCACAAGGGCACATGTTGGTGTCTTCCCCTGCCCTTCTCCTCTCTGTTCCTTTCCTCTTGGATTGGCTTCCCTGGGATTTCCACAGGTTTGATGTGCAGGGCCCTTCTGCAGGAGTTCAGCACTCCTGAAAGGGTCCTGTCCTGCCTGGCTCTCTCCAAACATGCCACGTGCAGCTCCAGGGGTGTCTGACCCCCCTGTGGCTCTCAGGGCTGTCCCAGGGCTGTGTCCAGCCCACACAGTCCTGGCACAACCCTTGGCAGGGCTTTGTCTCTCCAGTGACATTATCAGTGCTCTAAAATTGGGACAGATTAAAAGTCTCATGGAAATCAGGTGGTGCCTCTTGTACAAAAAGACAAACTGTGCACAGGAGAGCAGGACGTGGACTCAGCACCCCTTGGGCAGCCCGGAGGTGTCTGATGCTCCTCACATGGCCAAAGGCACATGAGGACTCTGCAGCACTCTCAGATCCAGGTCTTCCAAGAAACTTCTCCTTATTTCCTTGCAGGAAAACATTTCTGGGACAACCCACAGCTGCCCATCCCAAGGAGGGGTAGAGTCCAATGACAAGTTTTATTTTCTATGATCGGTGCAAACTTTGTTTCTAATTGAGATTACTTGGAATTAGCACTCCTAGAAAAACCACAGCTCAGCCTGACAACCTTCCAGGACCTCTTCCTTTCTGCCTGGGATCTTCTGGCCCGAGTTTCCTTGGGAAGCTTTGATATGAGCAGCTTCCCAAGCAGAAGGTACAAGTTGCCACCCAGCAGAGCAGCTGCAGTTCCAGACAGGGCTCTGTGGAGGTGGCACCTCACATTCCAAAGGCAACCCTGCAGTAAAGGCCACTGTGCCAAGTCAAGCCCTGCTTTTCCCACTGGGGTGGCTTGGGGTGGCAGCAGGTGTGCCCCAGGTGACTCTGATGCCCAGAATCAGGTGGGCACAGCAGCTTTTCACGGGGGTCAAGCTGATGCCAGAGCTGTTGTGGTTGGAGGTGACTCCCTGAGCACTCCTGACTTCCCACTGAATGCCAGACTCAGTCAGGCTCTGTCCCTCTGGAGGGTCCCAGCAGCCCTGAGATTGTGCTCTCCAATAACTGGGAGGTTTTTGCCTCCTTCTTCTTGCAGGTGATGCTCTGGAATTTGTGACCTCCCCCCTTTCTGGTGGGGCACTTGTGGCACAAGAAGATTGAGCAGCTTGAAGTGACCCTGGAAATGAGTTGTTTGGGGTTGAACTGGAGCACTCACCTCCCTGTGCCTTGAGCAAGACCTTTCACTGCAGAGAGGAACCAAGTGAAAAGCCACCATTCCACTGAGTTCCAGCCACGGGTCTGCTGTGGAATTTTCCCCTGTGGGTCTGGGATTTGTTCATGTAGATTCCCATTCTTGAGCTCTTCTCACCTTCTCCTCTCATCCCAGCACCAGGGTATGAACCCACGGGACAGGGAAGACCCCCCAAAATCCACAATCTCTGTGTTTCCCCCACTCTCCCAAGGATGTCCCCAACATCCAGAGCCACTGGCAGCCCCTGCTCCTGCCCAGGGGTGCCCAGGCCCCCCCAGGGCTGTGGGATGGGGGTGATGCCAGAGCTGGAGGTACAGTTTGCACTGCTGAGTTGTGCCAAATTCCTGAGCTCTGTGTATCCATATTAACGTATATCCCAGTTAGGGACACACAAGGAATTTCAGGACTTCCAAATTTCTTTTCCCTGCTCTGCTGATAAGGGTCTATTTTTGGGACATTTACATTTCCAAGTAAGGAAAGGCCAATAACGGATCTGTGAATTAACTCCTGCTCTCCCAAAGAAGGAATTCTGTCTGGCTTTTTCTCCTCAGTCTCTTTGTTCCACAGGGCGAGCACAGCAATTAGCACTGATTAAGTGACTGGGAAATTAGTAAGTGCAAACGTCCCTTCTGCAACGACTTGAAAGAGAACCAAAGATGTTTGGGGACCACTGTCCGAGGAGCAATCTCGGTATTTCTGGGAGATTTTTAATTTCCTGGGTAATGAACAGTGGTTTGGGCTCCTGAAGACATTAACCCTTGGGTTGTGGACCACGAGTCTGACAAGGGAGGGCTGTCCCAGGACCTGCAGTCACTCAGAGCTGCCCCAGATTTGTTTGGATCAAACCAAACTGATCTAATTTCCTCTTTGAGAGAGCAAGAGAGAGCAAAGAGATAAGGAGGAGCAGCACAAAGTCATTCACCTTGAGATAAGAAGGTTTTGGGGATCCCTCTTCTGGGGTTTTCCTAAATCGGCTCTGGAAGGAAGGGAAGGGAAGGGAAGGGAAGGGAAGGGAAGGGAAGGGAAGGGAAGGGAAGGGAAGGGAAGGGAAGGGAAGGGAAGGGAAGGGAAGGGAAGGGAAGGGAAGGGAAGGGAAGGGAAGGGAAGGGAAGGGAAGGGAAGGGAAGGGAAGGGAAGGGAAGGGAAGGGAAAGGAAGGGAAAGGAAGGGAAAGGAAGGGAAAGGAAGGGAAAGGAAGGGAAAAGAAGGGAAAGGAGGGTTTGAGAAGGGAAGGGAAGGGAAAGGAAGGGAAAGGAAGGGAAAAGAAGGGAAAAGAAGGGAAAGGAGGGTTTGAGAAGGGAAGGTTTGGGAAGGTTTGGGAAGGGAAAGTTTGGGAAGGTTTGGGAAGGTTTGGGAAGGGCAGGTTTGGGAACGGATGGTTTGGGAAGGGAAGGTTTGGGAAGGTTTGGGAAGGGAGGGTTTGGGAAGGGAACATTTGGGAAGGGAGGGTTTGGGAAGGGAAGGTTTGGAAAGGTTTGGGAAGGGAAGGTTTGGGAAGGGAAGGTTTGGGAAGGGAAGGTGATAGGACAAGAGGAAGCAGCCTCAGGTTCAGATTGGATATTAGGGAAAACTTCTTCACTGAAAGAGGGTTCAGGTGTTGGAATGGGCTGCCCAGGGCAGTGGTGGAGTCACCATCCCTGGAAGTGCTCAAAGAGCAACTAGATGTGGCTTGGGTGGGATTCAGTCAAAGGTTGGACTTGAAAATCTTGGAGGTGTTTTCCAAACTTAAGGATTCAATGATTCTGTGATTCTAAACTGCAGGCACGATGAGCTCCAAATGCCCTTGGGCAGTAGAAAAACATCCCCAAGAAGTGCAATGGTGTGTGACAAAGATAAGCACAAGGTTTGGCACAAAGGGTAAGAATAATCACACAGACACAGGAAGAAGAACCTCTGGGGGGTTCTATAAAACTCCTGATTATTGTTTGCAAACATGTGGTAATAACGTTGTGCCACTGAAAAAAGAGGGGGGTTCTGCAGTTCAGTGAAGTTATGGAATGATGGAAAACAGCCCAGGAGAGAACAAGAAAGGCCATGAGCTGAGATGCCCAAAAATGAGAAGGTGGAGAGAAGACACAACAACAATTTCCAGTGCACAAAGGCCACCAGAAAGAGGAAGGGTGGCACAGGTGCCCCTTGTGCAGGGCAGGCAGGGCAAGACATGAGAGGTGTGAGGTGCAGAGGGGAGGGTGAGTTAAACTTCAGGAAAATGAACCAATGGGAGAGGATTTGGGGGCACAGGGAACCCCCTGGGATGGCTGTGGAAGCCACATCACCAAAGCTTCGAATCCAGCACAGACACAGGTCCCAGAAACAGGGACTGACAAACAACCTCCTGTGCCAGGTGGATGGATGGACGTGACATTTCAAGATCTTCAGCAGACTTGTTTCCCCTGGTTGTCTGTTAATCCCTGGGTTTGGCACAAGGCAGAGAACACAGTTAATAACAGCCCTGCAGAGAATTGTTGGGTTTGACCTTATTTGGTGGATCACAGCAAATCTCTCTTTGTGGAAACCTTTGCTGGGAGCACAAGGGGCTGAGTCAGGCAAGAGTCCAGGTCCAGGATTTTGGGTTCCCCTCCTGTGCAGGAGCTGCAGTCAAACCCAGTGGGGTCATTCCCCCTTTCTTGGACTTCACAGGGTCTTTTGGCTGTGCAACTTCAACCACAGTTTCATCTCCATGACCCAAGGCACCTCCTGCTGTGCAAAAACCCAGCTTGGATTAGAAAACACATTAGAAACCTCAGAAATCCCATTAGAAATTCCTATTTTAATGGAATTCCAGACTCTCAGATGGAGGAATACAAAGAGATGAGTGGGTTTGCAGGCTGGGGGAACCCTGCATGCCCAGAAACCCTTGTGCTCACTGCACAGCAGTGGGAAGGCACCTGCAAGGTGGGAAAAGGGCCCCTTGAGGTATCCAAGTCCATGTCTCAGGTGTATGGTCTAGAAATCCCCTTTTCAATCCCCTCAAAACCCCACACCTCAGTGTAACACATCGAATTTAGGAGCTTTGGTTCACCCCAGAGTGCAATTTACACCAGGACCACTCAAGAGAGCCAAGATGTTCTCAGTGCCCACATGTCCTGTCCTGGCCTGTCCTGTCCTGTCCTGTCCTGTCCTGTCCTGTCCTATCCTGTCCTGTCCTGTACTGTCTTGTCCTGTTCTGTCCTGTCCTGTCCTGTCCTGTCCTGTCCTGTACTGTCTTGTCCTGTTCTGTCTTGTCCTGTCCTGTCTTGTCCTGTCCTGCCCACATGTCCTGTCCTGTATCAAAAGACCTCGGGTGTTGTGTTCAGTTCTGGGCCCCTCAGTTGAGGAAAGAGATTGAGGGGCTGGAGCGGGGCCAGAGAAGAGCAACGAGGCTGGAGAAGGGACTGGATGTGGCACTGAGTGTCCTCTGAAACACCTCCAGGGACAGAGAATCCAACATGTCTTGATCCAACCCTGTGCCCTGGGCTGGTGATCCCAGTGGGGTTGGATCAAGGGTTGGTGATCTCAGAGGTCTCTTCCAAGCCAAGTGAGAAGAGAAGAGCAACGAGGCTGGAGAAGGGACTGGAGCACAAGTGCTGTGGGGAGAGGCTGAGGGAGCTGGGGGTGTTCAGCCTGGAGAAGAGGAGGCTCAGAGGTGACCTCAGCACTGTCTGGAACTGCCTGAAGGGAAGTTCTGGCCAGCTGGGGGTTGGTCTCTTCTCCCAGGCACTCAGCAATAGGACAAGGGGGCACGATGGGCTCAAGCTCTGCCAGGGGAAATTGAAGTTGGAGAGCAGGAAAAAATTCTTTGCAGAGAGAGTGCTCAGGGATTGGAATGGGCTGCCCAGAGAGGGAGTGGATTCCCCATCCCTGGAGGTTTTTCAGCTGAGCTTGGCCGTGGCACTGAGTGCCATGATCTGGTAAAGGGACTGGAGTTGGACCAAGGGTTGGACTCGATGATCTCAGAGGTCTCTTCCAACCCAGCTGATTTTACAATTCTACTGGCCACAAGGTGTCCCACATTCCACAGGTGGCTCTCTGCTCCCCAGGGGTGCACTCCAAACTGCTTTCCTTCAGGAATACACTCGGAACTGCTCCATATCAATCTCTTCATCAATGACCTCAGACATCAGGGGATCCACAAACACACTGTCACCCCCTACGAGATGCAACATGCAGGACCTCAAAGGTGGGTGATCCGTCATCATTTCCACACTTGCTCCCTTTCCAAGGATCTTTCTTCTTCAGCTTTGGGTTAAGAGGCAAACAGGGTGTTTTTGCCTGGCTTGAAAGGGGCCTGGTGGTGTCAGTAGGGCAGGGATGTTGGTGTGGGACACTCTAGAACTTGTGTCCAGGTGCTTGTGAGAGGGGACCAAAGCCCTCATGGATCCAACCCAATGTGAGTGCAGGGCCATGGGATGGATCTCTGTGTCCATGTGTCCATCAGGACCAGGCTGGAGGGACAACCTGGGGTTCTCTCCACCCTCCCAGTGCAGCTGTGCCAGCAGGAGGGTCCAGTGGTCCAGGGGGTGGTGCAGGGGGTGCCCAGGCAGGCTGTGGAGCTGCCCCTGCCACACCAGTCAGTGCAGGACTTGTGCTACCCAAGATGCAGCAGAGGCACAGCAAAGGTTGTCCCACATCAGGTGGTGCTCACTGAGCCCTTTGGGAATTCTCCTGCAGCCTCCAGTGAGGGAAGTGCTGCCCTGGGCTGAGCTCCAGGCAAGGAAAATATCCTGCAGTCCATAAAAATGCTGGATCTGGGTCAGCCCCCAGCATGGCACAGCCCCAGCCCTGCCAGGGGGCTGCTCCAGGGGTCTCAGCCACTTCCCATGGCCTTTTCCACGGACCTCACACCTGAAACACCCTCAAAGGTTGCAGAGTGAAAAAGAAGAAGCACAAGATACTTGTCCCTATCAGAGTTTTCCAATTTTTAACATGGCATGAGGTTTTCCTGCCTCTCCCCAGATCCCCTGGGATCCTGCGTGAGATCCAAATGCCCCCATCCCATCTTTGCTGGTGTTCCCACCAGAGCCTCATCATCTCATTGCCTTGTCCCAAGGTCTCTGCAGTCCTTCTCTGACCCTCTCCCTCCCCAGCAGCTCAGAGGATCCTTCAGGTGATGAAAACAGAGGTGAGCAGCTCCCAGCCCGAGGAAGGAGCTGCTGGAAAACTTCCAAGCACAGCCCAGGATGCTGCAAGTGCTGAAAATTTATATGGATTCAGAAATAAATTCTTAAAAGGAAATGCATTAAAGGTCACTTTTATCTTTAAGAAACCTTGAGAAACGACTGGATGTGGCACTCAGTGCTATGGCTGACAAGGTGGTGCTTGGTTAAAGGTTGCACTCCATGACCTTGGAGGTCTTTTCCAGCCTTAACGATTCTGTGATTCCACCTCAGCAAACCCCAGGGGCACAAAGCAGGGAATGAATCTGAGGAACCATCTCCCTCCCCTTCCTGGCGACCCCCAGGGACCCCCTCCTGCCTCCTGGCACAGGACAGACCCTCGAGCCGAGCCCACATGGCTTTTGTTGCATTCTGAAGGAAAAGAAAAGCCAGCAGAGGGTTTGGGAGGAGCCGGAGCTGTTCTCAGCAGCCGCAGGGCTGGTGCATAATGAGCTTTCAGCACAATTAAAGCCCATTAGCTGGCATGACATCACCAGTTTGGAGGCAACGCTCTGTGCTGGGCAGGAAGGGGGCAGGACAACCTTGTGGTTACAGCCCTGCCACGATGCCCGGGCAAAGGGTGGGCCCTGGGGGGAGAGTTCTGTGCTGGGGGTTGGAAAGGATCCTTTGCCAACCCCAACCCCGCTGATTTTCACTCAGTGCTGGAGACGTGCACGGATTCACCACTCACCATTCCCCACCAGGAGACAGAGAGCTGGGAAAGAGTGTCCACAAAGGTGCTGAAAGATCTGGAGGGACCACGAGGAGCAACTGAGGGCACTTGGTGTGTCCAGCTGGGGCAGAGCAGGCTGAGGGCAGAGCTCAGTGGGGGCAGCTCCAACCTCTGCTCCCTGTGGGCAGGGACAGCACCCAGGGAATGGCTGGAGCTGTGCCAGGGCAAGGACAGCACCCAGGGAATGGCTGGAGCTGTGCCAGGGCAGGGACAGCACCCAGGGAATGGCTGGGGCTGTGCCAGGGCAGGGACAGCACCCAGGGAATGGCTGGAGCTGTGCCAGGGCAGGGACAGCACCCAGGGAATGGCTGGGGCTGTGCCAGGGCAGGGACAGCACCCAGGGAATGGCTGGAGCTGTGCCAGGGCAGGGACAGCACCCAGGGAATGGCTGGAGCTGTGCCAGGGCAGGGGCAGGTTGGATCTCAGCAAAAGGTCCTTCCCCCAGAGGGTGGTGGGCACTGACCAGGCTCCCCAGGGCAGTGGGCACGGCCCTAAGGCTGCCAGAGCTGCAGGAGGGTTTAGACAACCCTCTGGGGGACAGGATTTATTAAAGAACTTGTGCTTATTTTCTTCCTGCCCCTTCCCCAGCTGTGCTTTCCCCTCAGCAGCCTGTTGGTGCTTTGCTGAGTTGGTGGGACCTCCCTGTGCTTCTGCAGAGCAGGTTCTGATCCTCAGGGAAGCATTTCTGTAAATGGGGGAAACTTCACATAAGGGACTGAGCTCATCTCTGTGTGAGCAGGGACAGCACCCAGGGAATGGCTGGAGCTGTGCCAGGGCAGGGACAGCACCCAGGGAATGGCTGGAGCTGTGCCAGGGCAGGGACAGCACCCAGGGAATGGCTGGAGCTGTGCCAGGGCAGGGACAGCACCCAGGGAATGGCTGGAGCTGTGCCAGGGCAGGGACAGCACCCAGGGAATGGCTGGAGCTGTGCCAGGGCAGGGACAGCACCCAGGGAATGGCTGGAGCTGTGCCAGGGCAGGGACAGCACCCAGGGAATGGCTGGAGCTGTGCCAGGGCAGGGACAGGTTGGATCTCAGCAAAAGGCTCTTCCCCCAGAGGGTGGTGGGCACTGACCAGGCTCCCCAGGGCAGTGGGCACGGCCCCAAGGCTGCCAGAGCTGCAGGAGGGTTTGGATGATGCTCTGGGGCACAGGGGGTGACTCTTGGGGCTGTTCCTGTGCAGGGCTGAGGGTTGAACTGGATGGTCCTTGGGGGTCTCTCCCAGCTCTGGATATTCTCTGATTCTGGTCTTTGATGGCTCAGAAAGGTGCTGATGCCTCTCACCACTGCAAAGAGTTCACCCCATAACTCCCAGCCTGGGCTGGAGAAGGCCAAGCAATGCCAGGTGTGCCCTGGGTGGAGCAGCCTGAGCTGCCTTCAGGGTCGGGCACTGGCAGCTGGTGGGTGACAGGACAGCACCCAAGGGCCCCGTGGCAGCCCCAGCAGCCTCACTGTGGGCACCCTGAGCAGCAGCACAGAGACCCTCCAGGACCCCTTGGGCTTGGCTCTCCTCCCTCCTCCTGTCAAGGGGCTGGTCTTTACCCAGGGTGATGTTTCTCCATTTGGGCTGGGGTGGTGTTGGGGCCCTCCACAAACTGCTGGAGGAGCTGTGTGGAGTTTTGGAGCTGTCAGGAATCCTCAGCAGTGTTTTGCAGAATGAAACCCCCCTATATCCAGTCAGGTTATAGAGAGGTTTGTTTATTCCAAGCCCAGGACAAGTGGGGGAAGCTCCTCCAAAACCACGAGCACCTGGTTGAGTTAACAACTGGTTTATATGCAAGTAAGTTCTACATGTTTATTTTTCCTTCATGCATAAACATTATTTTTGGTGCTGTGAGAGAACCCAAAACCAGGACTCGGAGCCAAGTTATTGTGGGATGAGATATAGAGGTGAATTCTTTCCTGTCCAGGCTTAGGGATTTTAGGAATCACAGAATCACAGAATTACAGAGTATTAGAATCACAGAATCCCAGATTATTCTGAGTTGGAAGGACCCCCAAGGATCATCGAGTCCAACTCTTCAGTCAATGGCCCACAGAGGGGATTGAACCCCTGACCTTGGCATTGTTACAGCCAAGTTTTAACCAACTGAGGTGTCCCTGCCTACGGCAGGGGGTGGCACTGGATGAGCTTTAAGGTTCCTCCCAACCCAACCCATTCACAGAATCCCAGACTATTCTGAGTTGGAAGGACCCACAAGGATCATCGAGTCCAACTCTTCAGTCAATGGCCCTCAGAGGAGATTGAACCCCTGACCTTGGCATTGTTACAACCAAGTTTTACCCACCTGAGCTGATCTCAGGGTCATCTTCGTGCCCCCAAACATTGATTTTCATGGGTTTTATAACATGATCTCTCCAATCATTACACATTTCTCAGTCCAGCCCCTGTGCCATCCCCAGGATTTGGGTCACTGGGACCCTCTGTCTTCATCAGCTCTTCTTCTTCAGGCTCCTGGAGTTTTTCCAATGTTTTGAGTCCCAAGGTTGTTGCTTTATGTTTGGTTTTGCTCTGCAGGCCTTTCTGACACTCTTCAGCTTTCCTGCCTTGACCAGAGCCTGAACAGCTAAAACAATTTGAGCTACTAATCTGTGGTAGGGGTGAGGATCTACAAACAATGAATTTAGGCTGCCAAAATACCAGCACACCAAAAATCTACTTTGCTACAGCTACAAATGCTTCTAAAATCTATAAAAATGAAAAATCAAACCCCCCTTTGGCATCACTTCCTTAGAGCAGGCAGGGTTATTATAACGAGTCTCAGGAACTTATTTCCATTTTCTCCACTCATGTCACTCCTTCTTGCACTTGAGCTTTTCCTCCTGAGGATTTGGGGTGGGGGTCCCTGATGGTGTTTGGGGATGAAGTCAGGCATCTTCCTCTTGTGAACTTTTTTACTTTTTGCTCAAAACTGCTTCAAACTGGACTTGTTTGCAACTTTAGCTGGTCTGATTGGACTTCTCTTGTTCTTTTGACATGTTTTCTGATTTCTCATGGGGTATCCTGCCTGTTTTAATTGGTCCAAGGGGCTCTGGGGCCTCTTGGCACCTTCAAGGACACCTTGTGAGTTTTGCTGCAGGTTATACAGTGAATTTTATCCTGCCAAGGAAATTCTGTGACAGGGATGTCAATTAATAGAAGCACAAGTACAATAAGAAAATAAACATCATCATAAGTCCTCAGTAAATAAGCATAATAAGCATAAATAAAATAAGCATAAATAAAATAGGCATAAACAAAATAAGCATAAGGAGAATAAACATAAGCCCAAAGTAAAATAAGCACAGCCCCCCCATCCCCTCCCTCTGCTCAGCAGCACTTTGGGACCGTTCTGGAGCAGGACAGGCTGCCTGCCCTGGTGCCCCAGGGGTTGGCACTGCAGGGCACGGGCATGGCAGACACACAGACAGCACCACGGGGCACTCAGGGATTGCCTTAAAAAGCCAGGCAAGCAGGGGAGAGGGCTGGGAGTGCTTTTTCATGGGGCTGTGCTGAATTCTTCAGCTCGTTGGCACTGAGGAGCTGCTCTCCTGGGTCACCAGGGTGCACTTGGTGTTTTCAAGAGAGTTTTTGCAACTGTGAAAGTCTTTTTCTTCTTTCCTCCCTCCCTCTTTTCTCCTCCCTTTGCCAAGAGGAAGCCCCTGGTGGGCAGCTCTGGCTCCTGCCTCCAGAGGGAAGGGCCCAGGCAGGAGATTATCCCAGCAGATGGGAAGGTTTTCTTCCCCACCATGGAAAAATGATCCAGGTTTTGCAATCCAGCCAAGCTCGGGGCTGAGGGCAGCGAGCCAAGCCCCACGTCAATTAAATCAAAGGGAGTTTCCCCTCGTTCCCCGAGATTTCACCCCAACAAAAGCTGCCTCCCTGCTGTGGGTTCAAATGTCCAGAGCCCTGATGGTTTTTCATCAATCTCATGGGAGATTTGCAGCTTCTCCTAGGCTGGAAACAAACCCTTCCCACCCCTCTGTCCCCAGCTCTGCTCTCAGGGAGGGGCAGGCTCTGCCCTGCCAGGGCTCTGCTGCTCTCTGAGTGCCCAGAGACAGAAATACAGCTCTTTTCTTGCAGCTGGAGAATAGTTGGTCTCCCAGAGCCTCTCCTGGCATGAGTAAAATTGATGCTCTCAACGCAGGGCTGGAGATCCGAGCCTGCCAACTCCTGTTCCTAAATCCAGTTAACCATGTTGCCCTGTTTAAATAATTAATTACATTCTCAGCTGCTCGAGAGGGGCCTCAGAAACGGTGAGGAGGGATCTCAGTGTCGACTTTCAGATGAGCAGAGAGCACTTAGGTGGGAATAGGACTGGCCTGGCCTCAAGGAAAAGGAGCTGAGCACACCTGTGAAATATTTGACCCTGAGATCAGCTCAGTTGGTTAAAACTTGGTTTTAATAATGCCAAGGTCATGGGTTCAATCCCCTGTGTGGGCCATTGACTGAAGAGTTGGACTCGATGATCCTGTGGGTCCCTTCAACTCAGAATAGTCTCTGATTCTGTGAATGGGTTGGGTTGGGAGGAACCTTAAAGCTCATCCAGTGCCACCCCCTGCCGTGGGCAGGGACACCTCAGTTGGTTAAAACTTGGCTGTAACAATGCCAAGGCCATGGGTTCAATCCCCTGTGTGGGCCATTGACTTGAGAGTTGGACTTGATGATCCTGTGGGTCCCTTCTAACTCAGAATAGTCTGGGATTCTGTGATTTGCCATCCTCTCCCCCCAGTGGAGTTTGCTGCAAGTCCCTCCTGCAGCACAGGCAGAGCTGCATCCAGGGGGAGATGCCACGAGCTGGGCAGGATGGAGGAATCCCACATCCAGACTCCATCAGCTCCTGGCTGTGAAATGCCTGGTGCTGCTGGAGAATTCCAAACTCCCATCCATCATTGGGAAACTCTGCATGGTCACCTTGCACAGAGCTGTGTGGAAATGATGCAGGAAAAGGTTATAAAATCCTCCTGCCTGTGCATGACCCTTCTCCCAGTGAGACACTGAGTGAGCCCTGCCCAGCACACACAGGGGGAACTGAACCCCAGATCTGCCCCAGGGCAAAGGGATCTTCATAATACAGTGGCCATGAGGACACTTGCATTGCTGGGAAGGAATTCAGAGGCTCTGGCAAGGAGGCTGAGATCAGCTCAGTTGGTTAAAACTTGGCTGTAACAATGCCAAGGTCAGGGGTTCAATCCCCTGTGTGGGCCATTGACTGAAGAGTTGGACTCGATGATCCTTGGGGGTCCTTCTGACCCAAAACAGTCTGGGATTCTGAGAAGGAAGGGAGGGAGAGAAGGTTGTGAGTCCTGAATATCTTCATGGGAGGAAGAGAAGGAGGGGACAGAGAGGAGGTTGTGAGTCCTGAATATCTTCATGGGAGGAAGAGAAGGAGGGGACAGAGAGAAGGTTGTGAGTCCTGAATATCTTCATGGGAGGAAGAGACCCTGAGATCAGCTCAGTTGGTTAAAACTTGGTTTTAATAATGCCAAGGTCATGGGTTCAATCCCCTGTGTGGGCCATTGACTTGAGAGTTGGACTCGATGATCCTGTGGGTCCCTTCTAACTCAGAATAGTCTCTGATTCTGTGAATGGGTTGGGTTGGGAGGAACCTTAAAGCTCATCCAGTGCCACCCCCTGCCGTGGGCAGGGACACCTCAGTTGGTTAAAACTTGGTTGTAACAATGCCAAGGTCATGGGTTCAATCCCCTGTGTGGGCCATTGACTGAAGAGTTGGACTCGATGATCCTGTGGGTCCCTTCTAACTCAGAATAGTCTGGGATTCTGTGATTTGCCATCCTCTCCCCCCAGTGGAGTTTGCTGCAAGTCCCTCCTGCAGCACAGGCAGAGCTGCATCCAGGGGGAGATGCCACGAGCTGGGCAGGCTGGAGGAATCCCACATCCAGACTCCATCAGCTTCTGGCTGTGAAATGCCTGGTGCTGCTGGAGAATTCCAAACTCCCATCCATCCTGGGGAAACTCTGCATGGTCACCTTGCACAGAGCTGTGTGGAAATGATGCAGGAGAAGGTTATAAATCCTCCTGCCTGTGCATGACCCTTCTCCCAGTGAGACACTGAGTGAGCCCTGCCCAGCACACACAGGGGGAACTGAACCCCAGATCTGCCCCAGGGCAAAGGGATCTTCATAATACAGTGGCCATGAGGCCACTTGCATTGCTGGGAAGGAATTCAGAGGCTCTGGCAAGGAGGAGTCTCTGTTGGGCAGTTGAGTCCATTCATCTTGGAAAGTTAAAGAGACCCAATGAGATGCCTCAAAACTGAATTCCTCCCATATGCCTGGAGCCCAGAATTAGAAAAACACACTCCTTGGAAAGCTGAGAGGAAGGTCAGCCCCCTCCAGGGAGGGACTCCTGTTACAAGGGACTGAAATCAGGAGGAAATGGAATTATCTGATAGGAAAGAAGCATCAGGAAAGTGAAACTCCTCAAAGAGAGTGTGGGAATGAAGCATTCCCAGCCCTGCTCTGGGTGGCTTGGAAAGGCTGTTTCTCTTCTTTTCTGCCTTTCAGCAGCCTCATCTCTCCCAGTAATGACTGTTTGCACCAGCTTGCCAAGGACAGTGGGATCCTGGGATCTGGGATCCTTGGGATGTGTGAATGCAGATGGACAAACTCATTTCTTCTGATGGGGCATGTGAAGGGAAGGGACCAAAGGGAAGGCAGGAAAGAGTTTGCCCCTCATTGACTGACCTGGCAGAGAGCCTGGAATGCCCCCAGAGCTGGGATGGGCTCCCAGGATCTGAGCTGGGCACTGGTGGCACACGTGGCAGTCGATGTCCTGCAGCACCCAGAGTGTCACCTCCCCAGGGGCTTGGGCACCTCCCTGCCCAGGGCCTGGCACCTGGTTGGAGTCCTGCCCATGAAACTCTGGTTTCTTTGGCTGTTTGTTCAATTTTGGATCAGAACAATGGGAGAGGTGCCATGGAAACAGCTGGAGCTCCTCTGCCTGGCATGACCCCAATGGCTCATATGGGCACTGGGGTGTCCTGAGAGGCCACGTGGGGTTGGGGGTCCTTTGGGAATGTTCTTGGAGGTGCTTTGGTCCCATGGAAACTGCTGGAGCTCCTCTGCCTGGCATGGCCCCAATGTGTGCACTGGGGTGTCCTGAGAGGCCACGTGGGGTTGGGGGTCCTTTGGGAATGTTCTTGGAGGTGCTTTGGTCCCATGGAAACTGCTGGAGCTCCTCTGCCTGGCATGGCTCCAATGGCTCATGTGGACACTGGGGTGTCCTGAGAGGCCATGTGGGGTTGGGGGTCCTTTGGGAATGTTATTGGAGGTGCTTTGGTCCCATGGAAACTGCTGGAGCTCCTCTGCCTGGCTTGGCCCCAATGGCTCATGTGGACACTGGGAGGTCCTGAGAGGCCACGTGGGGTTGGGGATCCTTTGGGAATGTTCTTGGGGGTGCTTTGAGCCCATGGAAACTGCTGGAGCTCCTCTGCCCGACATGGCTCCAATGGCTCATGTGGACACTGGGAGGTCCTGAGAGGCCACGTGGGGTTGGGGGTCCTTTGGGAATGTTCTTGGGGGTGCTTTGAGCCCATGGAAACAGCTGGAGCTCCTCTGCCTGGCATGGCCCCAATGTGTGCACTGGGGTGTCCTGAGAGGCCACGTGGGGTTGGGGGTCCTTTGGGAATGTTCTTGGAGGTGCTTTGGTCCCATGGAAACTGCTGGAGCTCCTCTGCCTGGCATGGCTCCAATGGCTCATGTGGACACTGGGGTGTCCTGAGAGGCCACGTGGGGTTGGGGATCCTTTGGAATTGTTCTTGGAGCTGCTTTGGTCCCATGGAAACTTCTGGAGCTCCTCTGCCTGGCTTGGCCCCAATGGCTTATGTGGACACTGGGAGGTCCTGAGAGGCCACGTGGGGTTGGGGGTCCTTTGGGAATGTTCTTGGGGGTGCTTTGAGCCCATGGAAACTGCTGGAGCTCCTCTGCCTGGCATGACCCCAATGTGTGCACTGGGGTGTCCTGAGAGGCCACGTGGGGTTGGGGGTCCTTTGGGAATGTTATTGGAGGTACTTTGAGCCCATGGAAACTGCTGGAGCTCCTCTGCCTGGCTTGGCCCCAATGGCTCATGTGGACACTGGGAGGTCCTGAGAGGCCACGTGGGGTTGGGGATCCTTTGGAATTGTTCTTGGGGGTACTTTGATCCCATTTCCCTCTGCTCATGGGAAAAAGGCCTCTGCCAGCCATTCCTGGGTTTCCTCCTGTAGACAACAGGCTGGTTGATGCTCTAGAGAGGCAAGAGCAGGGCAGGATGGGCCCAGGTGCAAGGCAGGATGAGATCACATGGAGTGAACAGATCCCCCAATGGATGTGGATGTGCTCTAAATAAAACAGCTGATGAAGACTGATCCAAACCACTCACTTGGCATCCACACCTTGGCCATGCATCTCCCATGGAGCTGCTCAGGGCTGAGCTCCTCCTTTCCAGGGTACCCGGGGCACAATTACCCCCTTCCTTTGATGCCACCAACCTGAAATATGTGACAACAATTCAGGCAGGAGATGGGTGAAGCTCTGCCAGGGGAAATTGAAGTTGGAGATCAGACAAGAATTCTTTGCAGAGAGAGTGCTCAGGGATTGGAATGGGCTGCCCAGAGAGGGGGTGGATTCCCCATCCCTGGAGGTTTTTCAGGTGAGCTTGGCCGTGGCACTGAGTGCCATGATCTGGTAAAGGGACTGGAGTTGGCCCAAGGGTTGGACTTGATGATCTCGGAGGTCTTTTCCAACCCAATCCATTCTATGATTCTGTGGATGTGGCACTGTGTGAGAAACCACCACGTCTTGATCCAACCCCACTGTGATCACCAGCCCAGGGCACTCCGTGCCCTGGGCTGGTGATCACAGTGGGGTTGGATCAAGGGCTGGACTTGATGATCTCAGAGGTCTTTTCCAACCCAATCCATTCTGTGATTCTATGGATGTGACACTGAGTGAGAATCCACCACATCCTTATCCAACCCCACTGTGATCACCAGCCCAGGGCACTCCATGCCCCACTCTGTGTCCTGGGCTGGTGATCACAGTGGGGTTGGATCAAGGGTTGGACTTGATGATCTCAGAGGTCTTTTCCAACCCAACCCATTCTATGATTCTATGATTTTCTAGAAGCTGCTCAGCTGCCTTCCCACCCAGAATAAGTGCTAATGAGGGGCTGGGTGACCACAGCCACCCTCTCTCACTAATTACTCCTAATTGCTCCCACTTCACAGATGGCATCTTGAAAGTGAGGGATGAAAGAAGGACCAGATGTGAATGAAGATCCAAGACACCTCCTTGGGCACCTTCTACCAAACTCCCAGTGCTCCCCATGACTCCTCCAGCCCCAATCCTCCATCCTCCTGGCAACCTTCCTCTTCCAGACTGCTCAGATTCAAGGCAAGTTTTCTCTTTAAGTCCTGTTTTTAACAGAGTCATAAAGAGTTAATGATTAAAAGATGTTCTGAGCACGTTACAGATGTGTCTGTGTTGGGCATGTTTCATGTCCTCCTCTGAGAACGACATCAGAGATCACTTATGGGGAGGCTTTGCCCTGTTGGATTCCATCAGAAACACTAACAAACAATTACCCATGTTTATTAACACTTTGTAAATTTATTAACACCGTGTAAAATATCTATAAATGGAGCTTTAATATATAACCTGGCCCGGAGCAGCCACCTAAATAAAAAGGCTTTCAGAGTCCCAGTCACTTCTGCAGTGGTGGTTGGGAGGCTGTGGCAGAGGGCCAGAGGTTGTCAGGGCAGCTCTGGGTTTTCTCTGATATGTAGCACAGGGCTTGGTGAATGCTGCTTTCTTTCCAAATTTAAAAGTGTTTTGGTTTGCAGGAGAGGGTTTGGAAATGCAGGTTTTACAATAAAATAGCAGGGGCCTCCTCTGCTCTGCTCTGTCCCTCCTTGGGGTTGGAATGAGCTCCCTGTGCTGCACTCCTCGACTTGGAGCTTTCCCCTTGCACAGGACAAGCTGTCCCTGGAGACAGAGCAGGGCAGGGGCAGGGGCAGGGGCAGGGGCAGGGGCAGGGGCAGGGGCAGGGGCAGGGGCAAGGCAGAAACAGGGGCAGGGGCAGGGGCAGGATCAGGGACAGGGGCAGGAGCAGGGGCAGGAGCAGGGGCAGGAGGAGGGACAGGGGCAGGGGCAGGGGCAGGATCAGGGACAGGGGCAGGAGCAGGGGCAGGAGGAGGGACAGGGGCAGGGGCAGGGGCAGGATCAGGGACAGGGGCAGGGCAGGGACAGGAGCAGGGCAGGGGCAGGAACAGGGGCAGGAGCAGGGGCAGGAGCAGGGGCAGGGCAGGGGCAGGGCCAGGGCAGGAGTAGGGCAGGAACAGGGGCAGGAGCAGGAACAGGGGAAGGGGCAGGAACAGGGGCAGAGGCAGGGGTAGGGGCAGGGCAGGAACAAGGGAAGGGGCAGGGGCAGGGGCAGGAGCAGGGGCAGGACCAGGGCAGGGGCAGGGGCAGGAGCAGGGCAGGGGCAGGAACAGGGGCAGGGGCAGGAGCAGTGGCAGTGGCAGGGGCAGGGGCAGGGGCAGGAGCAGGAGCAGGGCAGAGGCAGGAACAGGGGCAGGGGCAGGAGCAGGGGCAGGAGCAGGGCAGGGGCAGGAACAGGGGCAGGAGCAGGAACAGGAGCAGGGCAGGGGCAGGAACAGAGGCAGGAGCAGGAGCAGGGCAGGGGTAGGGCAGGAACAGGGGCAGGGGCAGAAATAGGGGCAGGAGCAGGGGCAGGAGCAGGAGCAGGGCAGGGGTAGGGCAGGAGGAGGGGCAGGAACAGGGACAGGAGCAGGGGCAGGGGCAGGAACAGGGGCAGGAGCAGGGGCAGGGGCAGGAACAGGGACAGGAGCAGGGGCAGGAGCAGAGGCAGGGGCAGGAACAGGGGCAGGAGCAGGGGCAGGAACAGGGGCAGGAGCAGGGCAGGGCAGGAAGAGGGACAGGGGCAGGGCAGGGGTAGGGCAGGAGCAGGAGCAGAAGCAGAAGCCCAGCCTGAGCTGGGCCTGCAGGATTTAGCTCAAAGTTGATTACCAGAAGCAAGAGAAGCTCTGTAAGCTGAGCCCAAGTTATGCAACCACCGAATTGCAGGTCAGGCTTCGCCTCTTGCAGTTGGCATTGCCTGAAGAGTCAAGCTTGAGCCTGCAGAGGTCTGAGCTCTGTGGACTGGGGGATTTTGGGGAGCTGTGGGAATTCTCAGCAGCACAGGAGCTCTTTCAGCTCCCAACACTTCCCCTGCAATCCCAGCCCGGAGCCCTCCCTTGGGTGCAAACACAGCCAGGGCAGGGCTGGGGCTTCACAGGGAGCCTGAGCTGCTGTTCCCACACCACTGGGATCTGAACAGGTTATTCCTCTGGAAAACAGGCAGGAGAGGCCAATCCACAGGAGGAGAAGCACCACCTCACTGGAAAACAACGTGCCAGATGCTCCAGTTCAAATATTCACCATCTTCTTGCCTTTCTCAGTTCAGTTCTGTGCATCTCCTGATCATTCAGAGTCACTAATTCCATGTATTCAGTGATGGGGTTTCTTAAAAACGTCCAGGGGATTGATATGAGCACATTCTGGCCAGAAAAGCACCCAGTGATTATGCAAAGACAGAGCATTTTTGTGTTTCAATACGGAGCCGAGAATTACTGCTATTTATAGAGAAAACAGCTCACCATTCCTAAACAGTGTTTTGCAAATTTACATTCCCAGGGTGTCTCCTGCCCTGCCAGCATTTCACATGTAACTGCAGGATAATTTAGAAACCCAGTGACCCTCCACATTCGAGTTTGCTTTGCCCTCTCCTTCCAAGAGCAGAAATTTCCTGCCAGCGCCTGCAGAGCTGAGCCAGCAATGAGCTCTCAGGAGTTTTTGCACAGAATCCTCCTTTCCAGACCCAGCTTTGCTCCAGCTCTTTCTTCTTTCCATTTGCTTTTTCTCAGCCATTTCCAGCAGCCCTTCCCCTCCCAGCAGCTACATTAACAATTAATAAGAGAGCAGCAGTAAGGAGCAAAATTGACGATAAATTTGCTTTAATTGGACAGGAATGTTGCCAGGGATCCTCCTGACTGTTTTCCATCCTTCCTCAGTGATTCTCCCCCCAGGTTGAGGGCAGCCCTTTGTCCACTGAGCTCCAGGATGCTCATCTTGACTCCATCAAGGCTTTGGTGTCACCTACACGTTGGATCAAAGCTCAACCACCTGCCAGAGCCTGGGAGCAGAGCTGAGGCCAGAGGAGGGTTGATTAATGGAATGCAACAAAGCATCTGGAAACCCTGAAAGGAGCCCAGGCTGGGCTGCAGTCACTGCAGCAGGACGTGCCACCAGCTGGGAAGGGGCAGAGGGTCCATCATCCTGGCAGCAGCAGCAGCAGCAGCAGCAGAGGAGCTTTGGTCTGGCAGCAAAGCCTGGTGGATGCTCCTGAATGGGGCAGAGCATCCTGGCTCCCCACCAGCCCCAACACACACAGCACTGGCATCAGGCAGGGCCTCAGGGCATGGTTTGGAGCAGGGGGCTCAGCAATAGGACAAGGGGCATGATGGGCTCAAGCTCTGCCAGGGGAAATTGAAGTTGGAGAGCAGAAAAAACTTCTTTGCAGAGAGAGTGCTCAGGGATTGGAATGGGCTGCCCAGAGAGGGGGTGGATTCCCCATCCCTGGAGGTTTTTCAGCTGAGCTTGGCCGTGGCACTGAGTGCCATGATCTGGTAAAGGGTCTGGAGTTGGCCCAAGGGTTGGACTTGATGATCTCTGAGGTCTTTTCCAACCCAATCCATTCTATGATTCTGTGGATGTGGCACTGAGTAAGAATCCACAACATCTTGATCCAACCCCACTGTGATCACCAGCCCAGGACACAGAGTGGGGCACACACTGCCCTGGGCTGGTGATCACAGTGGGGTTGGATCAAGACATGGTGGATTCTCACTCAGTGCCACATCCACAGAATCACAGAATGGATTGGTTTGGAAAAGACCCCTGAGATCATCAAGTCCAACCCTTGGTCCAACTCCAGTCCCTTTACCAGATCATGGCACTCAGTGCCACGGCCAAGCTCAGCTGAAAAACCTCCAGGGATGGGGAATCCACCCCCTCTCTGGGCAGCCCATTCCAATCCCTGAGCACTCTCTCTGCAAAGAATTTCCTTCTGCTCTCCAACTTCAGTTTCCCCTGGCAGAGCTTCACCCATCTCCTGCCTGAATTGTTGTCACATATTTCAGGTTGGTGGCATCAAAGGAAGGGGGTAATTGTGCCCGGGGTACCCTGGAAAGGAGGAGCCCAGCCCTGAGCAGCTCCATGGGAGATGCATGGCCAAGGTGTGGATGCCAAGTGAGTGGTTTGGATCAGTCTTCTTCAACTCTCATTCTACAGCCTCTTGTCACAGAATGACCTTTCCCTTCACTAGAACAGACAAAGGGAGAGCAAGAAATTCCAACTCCCCCAGTGCAATCCCTGCAGTGGGCAAAGAGAGAAACCAAGAAACATTTCTTGGAAATCCCTTGTTTTCCTGATCCCCATAATTGCCCATTGCAGAACTGCTGGGTTTTTCTTTCTAGTTAGGCATTTTCCCTGGGTTATAAATACATTATAAAAGTCCCAGATGATAAAGTTTACAAGTTCTGGAAGGGCTGTCTCGCTGTGTAATTACCCTGGGTTTGCTCTCAGCCATTCCTGTCTTCAGCTGTTATTCTGCAGCATCTGATGGGCAGCAGCACCAGCCAGAAAAATAAAAATAAAAGCAAGAAAAAGGAGCTATCCTGGTATTTGGTGGCTCAATTCCACATCAGCACTGCTGGGACCAGGCAGGAGAGCTGGAATTGTGTGGGACCTGGGACAGAGTGAAAACCCCATGGTCTTTACATCCATATACCCCAAACCACAGCAGTGCAAGTTTCCCATCCCCAGCTTGAAACCTCAGAGACTTTATAGCCCAAAATAGGACAATTGACAAATAGGGACTCCAAGAAGGAGCTGCTGGGGAAAGACTGGCCAGAAAAACTGAGATATTTCCAAACAGAGAAACATGTAAAAGCTTCACTGCTGAAGACAAGGATAATATTTGCTGTGGCCCCACCAGTTGTGCCACTCAGCACTCGCTCCTTTATCACAGTTGGCTTAGTGGTGTTGAGCCAGGGTCAAAATGAGGTCAAACAGTCCCAACTCTGCTTTCCAGACAAGGCTGTTTGCCCAGTGCAACAGAGACTTGACTGAAAGTGTCTTTCTGCAGAAAGAGGCATCATTAGATGGAGAATTTGCTGTTCCCTCCTCAGTTTTTCATCACAGAATCCCAGACTGGGTCAGGCTGGAAGGACCACAGTGCCCATCTGGTCCCACCTGGGCCATCCCAGAGCACCTGGCACAGGATGGTGTCCAGATGGGTCTGGAATATCTCAGTGAGGAGACTCCACCCCCTCTCTGGTCTCTGCTCAGTGCTGGGTCACTGCACAGCAAAGAAGTTCCTTCTCCTGTCCAGGTGGCACTCCCTGGGCATCAGTTCCTGCATGTTCCTCTGGTGGCATTGCTGGGCCCCTGAGCAGAGCCTGGTCCTTCTCTGCCCCCTCCTGCAGGCACTGCCAGCCATGGGGAGGTGCCCTCAGTGTCCCTGCTCTGTCCCCTCCTGCAGGCACTGCCAGCCATGGGGAGGTGCCCTGAGTGTCCCTGCTCTGCCCCCTCCTGCAGGCACTGCCAGCCATGGGGAGGTGCCCTCAGTGTCCCTGCTCTGCCCCCTCCTGCAGGCACTGCCAGCCATGGGGAGGTGCCCTCAGTGTCCCTGCTCTGTCCCCTCCTGCAGGCACTGCCAGCCATGGGGAGGTGCCCTCAGTGTCCCCTTTGGAGGCTCAACAGGCCCTCAACATCTTGCTAATAATTTATAAAATTTAATAACTTATGAAATAAATCAAATTCCACCTACTAATGGGAATCCCTTTGGAAATTTGGTAAAATTATAACAGGCAGAGCTTTACAATCAGGATCTCTGAGCCGCCAGCCCTGGCCCTAAGAAATTGTCCCAGGCTGGGATGGTTCAGTATATTATGGGCTGCATCTGTAGGAACACAAGGTTGAACAGAGCCATAAGAGACCTCCACAGTCCCATTTGTTTAACATCTTTATTGCTGATTTAGATGAGGGGATTGAGTCCATCAGCAGCAAATTTGCTGATGACACCAAGTTGGGAGGGAGTGTCGACCTGCTGGAAGGAAGGAGGGCTCTGCAGAGGGATTTGGAGAGACTTGAGGGATGGGCTGATTGCAATGGGATGAAGTTCAACAAGGCCAAGTGCAGGTCCTGCCCTTTGGCCACCCCAACCCCTGCAGCGCTCCAGGCTGGGCACAGAGTGGCTGGAGAGCAGCCAGGCAGAGGGACCTGGGGGGACTGAGGGACAGGAAGCTCAACAGGAGCCACCAGTGTGCCCAGGTGGCCAAGAAGGCCAATGGGATCCTGGCCTGGATCCAAACTAGCGTGGCCAGCAGGGCCAGGGCAGTGACCCTTCCCCTGGACTCTGCCTTGGGGAGGCCACACCTTGAGTGTTGTGTTCAGTTCTGGGCCCCTCAGTTGAGGAAAGAGATTGAGGGGCTGGAGCGGGGCCAGAGAAGAGCAACGAGGCTGGAGAAGGGACTGGATGTGGCACTGAGTGTCCTCTGAAACACCTCCAGGGACAGAGAATCCAACATGTCTTGATCCAACCCCACTGTGAACACCAGCCCAGGGCACGGAGTGCCAGAGTGATCCCAGTGGGGTTGGATCAAGGGTTGATGATCTCAGAGGTCTCTTCCAACCCAAGTGAGAAGAGAAGAGCAACGAGGCTGGAGAAGGGACTGGAGCACAAGTGCTGTGGGGAGAGGCTGAGGGAGCTGGGGGTGTTGAGCCTGGAGAAGAGGAGGCTCAGAGGTGACCTCAGCACTGTCTGGAACTGCCTGAAGGGAAGTTCTGGCCAGGTGGGGGTTGGTCTCTTCTCCCAGGCACTCAGCAATAGGACAAGGGGGCAAGATGGGCTCAAGCTCTGCCAGGGGAAATTGAAGTTGGAGAGCAGAAAAAATTCTTTGCAGAGAGAGTGCTCAGGGATTGGAATGGGCTGCCCAGAGAGGGGGTGGATTCCCCATCCCTGGAGGTGTTTAAGGTGAGTCTGGACATGGCATTGAGTGTCATGATCTGGTGATCAAAGTGGGGTTGGTTCAAGGGTTGGACTTGATGTTTTCAGAGGTCTTTTCCAACCCAATCCATTCTATGATTCTCTGATTAACCACCCAAATAAGCATGAAATCAAAGCCAAACTCACCCTCCAGAGCCTGATGCAGAATCTATTAAACCAAAGAGAACCCTTAATTAATGTCACTGGATGGGGAGGCTGATCCTGTGACTCCACCCTGGAATGAACTGAGGAAGGGCTTCATTTCATGGGTGGATTTAAAGCTGCAGCCTCAGTGGGACATCAGCAGGTGTTGGATGGCTCTGCAGCAGATAAACTGTTGCAAGCACGGGCTTAAGTCCTCTGCTAAACTGTGCCTGGGAATGATGTTTTGGGGAGGGGGAAAGAAGGATGTTGGTGGTGCAGAACAGCAGGAGCCTTCTGATGTCTGGGTGTCCTCCAAAGGCACCCCATGGTGGCGAGGTTCTATTAGGGTTACAAATTAGGGCTCTTCAGGGGCTGAAGAACTTCGGGTTTGGTCTTAATGAGACCTTTTAAATGGAAAACAAACACTTCCTTTCCCATTTGATGTCACAGAACGGCTTGGAGGTTGGAAAGAGAGCCGTGAATCATCATTTCAGAGCTGCAGAGCAGGATTTCAGCCTTCCCTGCTGAAGCTTTAGGGCTCTCCAGTGGAAGGAGTCGCTGCTGTTTTTATTTACACTTTAAAATAATAGCGAGGCTTTGGGGAAATGAAGCCGTTTTTCAGCCACACGTTTGCAGCTCTTTGCAAATGTGCAGCTTCCACAGGTCAATTCTGCAGCACAAAAAGGTCCATTTTTTTCATCCATGTTTGAGCAACTTTGTTCCCAAAGGTTTGGGACCTGCACCTTCAGCACCTCCTCCCATGTTTTGGGGCTGGAAGGTGTTTAAGGTCATGGAAGTTTATTTGTTAGTAGGTTTGGCTTTGAATCCTTGTCCTTCCTGGCTGGTTGGGAATGAGGAATGGCACAGAGTCCATCTAATGACATGGATGGGCTAATAAGGGGCTAATTAAAGCTCCCCAAGAGCTGCAGTGGATCCCCAAGAGCAGGAACCAGAGATTTGCACCAAACTGGCACCTTTGATGGACAGAACAGCCCCAATGCAAATATAGGAAAGGAAGACAAAGGAGCTGGAGCAGCAGGAGAGGCTGAGGGAGCTGGGGGGGCTCAGCCTGGAGAAAAGGAGGCTCAGGGGGGACCTTCTGGCTCTGCAATCCCTGCCTGGAGGGGGGAGATGGGGCAGGGGGTCGGGCTCTGCTCCAGGGCACAGGGACAGGAGGAGAGGGCACGGCCTCAGGCTGGGCCAGGGCAGGGCCAGGGGGGATATTGTGGAGAATTTCTTCATGGAAAGGGTTGCCCAGCCTTGGCACAGCTGCCCAGGGCAGTGGTGGAATCCCCATCCCTGGAGGGAATTAAAAGCCATGTGGATGTGGCACGTGGGGACACGGGTTAGTGCTGAGCTTGGGGGTGCTGGGGGAACAGTTGGACTCACTGATCTTAGAAGGCTTTTCCAACCTTCATGATTCTAAGATTCTGTAATTTTTTTTCTGTGGAAAGGGTAATCCAGCCCTGGCACAGCTGCCCAGGGAACTTGTGGAGTCACTGTCCCTGGAAGCATTCAAACAAATGTGGATGTGGCACTTGGGGACACAATTTAGGGGTGGCCTTGGCAGTGTAGGCTTGGGCTGGATGATCTTGGAGGGCTTTAACAACCTGAATAATTCTGGAATTCTAAGACATGCAGGTCTTTGGGTAAACTGAATTTTGGACTGGGAAACTGCCTTTACCTCCTTTTTAGAGGCTTTATCCATTTTTTATTTCTGTTGACAGATCATTAATTTTTCAAGGAGGAGAAGCATTAAAGGACAATGATCCAGAGAACTTCTGGGGGTGATGGGCATCTTGTGGACCTGCTGGGGGTGATGATGGGCATCTTGTGGACCTGCTGGGGGTGATGGGCATCTTGTGGACCTGCTGGGGGTGATGATGGGCATCTTGTGGACCTGCTGGGGGTGATGATGGGCATCTTGTGGACTTGCTGGGGGTGATGATGGGCATCTTGTGGACCTGCTGGGGGTGATGGGCATCTTGTGGACCTGCTGGGGGAGATGGGCATCTTGTGGACCTGCTGGGGGTGATGGGCATCTTGTGGACCTGCTGGGGGTGATGGGCATCTTGTGGACCTGTTGGGGGTGATGAGCATCTTGTGGACCTGTTGGGGGTGATGAGCATCTTGTGGACCTGTTGGGGGTGATGAGCATCTTGTGGACCTGCTGGGGGTGATGAGCATCTTGTGGACCTGTTGGGGGTGATGAGCATCTTGTGGACCTGTTGGGGGTGATGAGCATCTTGTGGACCTGCTGGGGGTGATGAGCATCTTGTGGACCTGCTGGGGGTGATGAGCATCTTGTGGACCTGTTGGGGGTGATGAGCATCTTGTGGACCTGCTGGGGGTGATGAGCATCTTGTGGACCTCCTGGAGGTGATGGGCATCTTGTGGACCTGCTGGGGGTGATGATGGGCATCTTGTGGACCTGCTGGGGGTGAGGATGGGCATCTTGTGGACCTGCTGGGGGTGATGGGCATCTTGTGGACCTGCTGGGGGTGAGGATGGGCATCTTGTGGACCTGCTGGGGGTGATGGGCATGTTGTGGACCTGCTGGGGGTGGTGAGCATCTTGTGGACCTGTTGGGGGTGATGAGCATCTTGTGGACCTGCTGGGGGTTATGAGCATCTTGTGGACCTCCTGGAGGTGATGGGCATCTTGTGGACCTGCTGGGGGTGATGAGCATCTTGTGGACCTCCTGGAGGTGATGGGCATCTTGTGGACCTGCTGGGGGTGATGAGCACCTTGTGGACCTGCTGGGAGTGGTGGGCATCTTGTGGACCTGTTGGGGGTGATGGGCATCTTGTGGACCTGCTGGGGGTGAGGATGGGCATCTTGTGGACCTGCCCTCCTTCCCCTCCTGAGCTGGTGGCACATTCTGAGAAGAACAAAGTCCAAGGAAGGGAAGGGCTGAGATTTGGGAAGGGCCTTGGTGAGGAAGGGAGACACCAGGTTAGGGCACTGTCCCCCTTTTATCGCCACCCCAATGACCTCCAACTTCCTGGTGCCTCAAAATCCACCTTTGGAGGTAACGAGGTGGATTCCTCAGGAGGGAAATGTAGGAAATGCTCAAATATTTAAGTCAACTGAAACCAGAAGAGGCTCCACTTAGGCTTCCACAATCCAAAAAAATATATGGCAGTTCTCAAACTAAAAGACATTAAATAAATATCATGTAACCCAATAACATCTGGTCCAGCCTTAGCTGAACAACCAACACCTCATTCTCTTCACCACATGGAATCACAGAAACAAAGGAATAGATTTATATTGGTCAAAATTGGACTTAGGACTTATTTCTGCTGGGACTGGAGGGAACAGTCTCTTGACTGGACATGGATTTGCATCCAGGGGGAAACAACCCTGTCTCTGGTAAATACCCAAACGAGTGGGGACCCTGCCAGGAGGTTTAAGATGTTATAGGGCTTTTATTTTTTTTTTAACTTGTAAATAGAGACCTCTTAAAGTGCTCTTACAGCTGCTCTGCAACAATCAAGAGAGGGGTTTTAAGAGACCACAGTTGCAGGATGTCAGCCTTGGCACTTTAAATGAAATTAATAAGGCTCCCAATTACAGGCGTCTTCCTGCTGGAAAGGCAGAGTGAGAGCCACTCATCATCCTGAGAGCCATTAGCAAAGACAATTAAGGCCTTCCCAGCCCTGCACGTGCAGCAGTCTCAGCCACACAGCCCAGCTCTGCCTTGCGCCCTCAGTGGGGCTGCAGGACAATTCAGAGCTGCCCTCCCAATTAACTTGGAATATCATGATTAATGCCCCAACATCTTTCCAGGCTCTGTGTCCTTACTGGTTGTCTTGGTTTGAGAGAAGCAACTGCCAACCCCCCCAAGCACAGAGAGAAAAGCCTCCCTCCTAACACCAGGGAAAGGGAGGAAAAGAGAGGGGGAAGAAAAAAAAAACCACTTCAAACTGCATTTATACTAAATCTACATATATTTTTCACAGAAAGAAAGAGCCAATAACAATTAGAAGAGAGTACAAATATTGACTCACACAAGTCTACAACAACAAGTTCCCCACCTCAACTTCTTAACGAGCACACAAATTCTACTGTCCTAACTACACATTACTTAAGAAGAAGCTTATTCCCCAGGGAGACAAACCCAAGCAGAAAGGAGAGACCCAGAATGGCACAGTTTACTTTCCTGAGGTACCCTGTGAGCCAGTGGTGGGCCTGGTCCTCTCCATCCCCCCTGGGACAGCATCGTGTGTCCTCCCAAGAGGAGGCTGAGAAGCGACTGCCTTAACCACTCCCACACTGGTTCCTACTGCCCTGGAGATGATGTCATAATGTGGTATGGAATACAAAATTACTGGCTAGGAGAGGTCAGCTGTTGGCTCAGCCCAGCTCAGGTCAGCTGTCAGCTCAGCCCAGCTCAGGTCAGCTGACACCTTCAGCCTAGTCCGAACTCCAGAGCCCAAATCTAGGCCCACCTTGGTGAACCCATAACACTGGTTAAGGCTCCACTTCAACCTGAACTCTCCCTTCTGTCACCTTAAGGGTCCAGAGCAGGGAAGTGACTTTGGGCTCACAGGGTTGGGGAATTACCTTAAATCTGGTTTTCAGTCAGTCTTTCACATGGAGGAAAATGAAGTTTCCCTAAAATCAGACATTCTAATTTTTAGTCCTGTCTCTGACTTCTTGGTACCATCCTGGCAGAGCAGCAAACAGATTCATGACTCAGATGGCACCACTGCCCACCACACATGACCTGCTGTGGCTTAAAATGGTCATTAAATCCATAATTCCACCACCGTGGGTTTGACAGTGGCACTTCAGGGGCAAAGATGTTTTGGTCCCTGTGCTGTTCACACACGTGTAAGTGCAATAAAACCAAAACTTCACAGAATAAAACACCACCACAAGAGTTGTGGCTCTATTTCTTCTTCCCAAAAGGTAAATGCATAACAAAACATACATTCTTAATCCATTCCATGTGTTTGGACAGTGGGATTCCAGCATGAATATTGTACAGGAGCACCTGTGAAGGGGTAGGTTTTCTCTCCTGGAACTCTTCAGCCTGAATCTAAAATCAGAGTGGCAGAGGGTCCCACGGGGCTTCCACACAACCAGGAGGGGATAGGATGAAAATGGGCATCTTCATGAGAGCACAGGCCATGCTCCCCACATTGCCCAGGAGACAGAACAGGGTGTCCCAGTTGAGCAGGTGGGACCAGCTAACCCTGTGTGGGGGTGATCAAAGCTGTGTATTCCACCCCCTCTATTCATTCCCCAAGGACAATGGGCCATTGGCAGCAGCTGCCCAGGGAGTCATTGGCACCTTCACCCCCAGCCTGAGGGGGCGGAGCTGCTCATGGGCCATCAACAGTTCAACACCCCCTGGCTCCCAGAGTTAATCACCCACTGTGTGAGTCCCCACCCTGGGGGAGGGACTGGGGGCTCCCTGAGGGTACATAAGTGGTGGGTAAGACCTCAGGAACTTCTCCTTGGATCCAGAGGAGCAGCAGGACCTTGACAGGAGGAGATCACCACTCTCACCCAGACCACAGCCCTCGCCTGCACCAACAGGTTTTTCATTCCCTTTTGCTCTGGACTTGGGGGAGCCACAGGGGTCTCAGCACAAGGGCAAACAAACCCCCTTGGGCTTGTGCCCCAGGACACTGGGTTATACTGCTGGGGTTTGTGAGTTGAAAGCAATTTCTCTTTGTGTCAGTGTTGTTATATTGAATATTATTATTAAATTGTAGCTCTGACTTATAATCTCTCTTGTGGTGAGTTCATTTCTCCTGCTGGTTCACCTTTAAACCAGCACACAGGGTTATCCCCACTCCACCCCTCCACAAATCCCCCAGTCAGACCAGCTCTGCACCAGTACAGGGTGGGCAGGACAGCACAGCCGTACTGGGCACTGCTGGGCACATCCCTCCTGCTGCAACTGGGTGTTGCACACCCATGCTGGGATTGGCTCACCTTCTGCCAGGACAGGGGAGAACCTTCCTAAAGGTTCCATTCCTGTCTCAGTTGTGTTACAGCTCTCTATTCACCCAGTGGGTTTGCTGATTTGCCCTATTTGCTGCTGGGTAGATCTCATCTCTGACTAAGCTCAATAAACCTGAGCAATGTTACACAAACCCCACAAACACAGCACGAGGCACGGCCCCTCGGAGCTTGTGTTGGGCAAGAAACCAAACACCCACCACTGAAATCCTGTTGCAGCCCAGAAGAAAATGATATTTCAGCCACAGTGTTGAGCAGGAACATGAGGCAACCCTGCCCTGGGGACTCCCATGCCAGCAGGTTTAAGGAGTGTCTTCCCTCCCTGTACCATTCAGCAGCTCTTCTTCTGTTTCCATTATTAGGAACAATAATCTCAGCAGCAATTTCTTTGGGCCTCTGTTGTAAGGGGTGTCCCAACAGTGATGCCCAATTCCTTCACCAAAGGATGTGGCCAGCAGGCCCAGGGCAGTGACCCTTCCCCTGGACTCTGCCTTGGGGAGGCCACACCTTGAGTGTTGTGTTCAGTTCTGGGCCCCTCAGTTGAGGAAAGAGATTGAGGGGCTGGAGCGGGGCCAGAGAAGAGCAACGAGGCTGGAGAAGGGACTGGATGTGGCACTGAGTGTCCTCTGAAACACCTCCAGGGACAGAGAATCCACCATGTCTTGATCCAACCCCACTGTGATCACCAGCCCAGGGCACAGAGTGCCAGAGTGATCCCAGTGGGGTTGGATCAAGGGTTGATGATCTCAGAGGTCTCTTCCAACCCAAGTGAGAAGAGAAGAGCAACGAGGCTGGAGAAGGGACTGGAGCACAAGTGCTGTGGGGAGAGGCTGAGGGAGCTGGGGGTGTTGAGCCTGGAGAAGAGGAGGCTCAGAGGTGACCTCAGCACTGTCTGGAACTGCCTGAAGGGAAGTTCTGGCCAGCTGGGGGTTGGTCTCTTCTCCTAGGCACTCAGCAATAGGACAAGGGGGCACGATGGGCTCAAGCTCTGCCAGGGGAAATTGAAGTTGGAGATGAGAAAAAAATTCTTTGCAGAGAGAGTGCTCAGGGATTGGAATGGGCTGCCCAGAGAGGGGGTGGATTCCCCATCCCTGGAGGTTTTCAAGGTGAGACTGGACGTGGCACTGAGTGCCATGATCTGATGATCAAAGTGGGATTGGATCAAGAGTTGGACTTGATGATCTCAGGGATCTCTTCCAACCAAACTGATTCTGTGATTCTGTGTTTATTCTGCTCAGGTGAGCCCCCACCTGCAGAGCTGCCCCAGCCCTGGGGAACAACAGCGCAAGGACCTGGAGCTGCTGGAGAGTCCAGAGGAGGCCCCGGAGATGCTGCAGGGCTGGAGCCCCTCTGGGAGAGCTGGGGGGTCACCTGGAGAAGAGAAGGCTCCAGGGACACCTGAGAGCCCCTTCCAGGGCCTAAAGGGGCTCCAGGAGAGCTGGAGAGGGACTGGGGACAAGGGATGGAGGGACAGGACAAGGGAATGGCTTCCCAGTGCCAGAGGGCAGGGATGGATGGGATGTTGAGAAGGAATTGTTGGCTGGGAGGGTGGGCAGGCTCTGGCACAGGTTGGGCAGAGAAGCTGTGGCTGCCCCATCCCTGGGAGTGTCCAAGGCCAGGCTGGACAGGGCTTGGAGCACCCTGGGCTGGTGGGAGGTGTCCCTGTCCATGACAGGGGGTGGGATGGGATGACCTTTAAGGTACTTTCCAACCCAACCCAATCCATGATTCTCTAATTTACTGCAAAATGACCCTCAGTTTATTTTATCCCTCACAGCAGTTGGAGGGAGGCTGAGCTGTTACTGCATCTCTTTCCTCAAAATAAGGAGGGAATTTTTTGCTGCTCTGTCCACCTTCAGCCTCCAGAAGTCACTGGAGCACTTGCAGCACCACCACAAATTCACAGGGCAGACTGAGATCATAAAACAATCCACAATCAGTTCATCTTTGAACGAGTTTCAGACCACAAGAATTTTGAAATCTTCCTGCTCTGGTGGCTCAGGCAGCTCTTGGGGTTCTTTTTTTTTGTTTTTCTTTTTTTTCTTTTTGAAAGCCTGTTCAAAATTCAAAGCATTTTATGCCAATTTAAATAGGGAGTCAAAGATAAAATTCCAGCCAAAATATTCTGTGTCTCCCTGTGCCCCAAACCAGGCTGGTTATTCCAAGTGAAAAGGCTCCCTGTGAAAACAGGAGAGACTGGGGAGAATATTTTCCCCCTCTACCAGACTAAACACTTGAATACAGCGAGATTGTTTCTATATAAATTCCTGTTAAAGATTAATGTTAAGTGAAAAGATAATCTTATATAAAACCACCAGGGTTCCAGCACCGTGAGGAGGAGCCTGTTGGAATTGGGAATATCTCAGCAAAGTATTTCTTTGCTTTAGAAGAGTTTTCCAGAGATACGAAAAATTTTTATCAGGAATTTTATCACATCAGGAAAGGTACATTAGAGCCATATGTTCAAGGCATATGTTGTTTTCTTTGTTCTTTTCCCCCTTGATTTGTGTTCAGATAGAGTTGAGGAAACACTGAACGATGGAGCAACTTGGAGGAAAGTGCCAGATATGGAAGAGGACACACTTGCAGCTCAGTGTTAAAACAAAAGCATCTTAAAAATCAAAAGAAATCGAAGTGTTCTGGGTCCCTACCTGGTCCTTGGTGGTTTGTGGAGTGAGTCCCACCCGTGGCTTTGGGCTGAGAGCACCCCCAGCCCTGCCGGGAGCAGGACCTGCAGCCTGAGCTGGGCTGGGGCTGCAGCAGCTCCAGCACCTCCTGCCCAGGAGCCCTTTCTCTTTTAGTCAGAGGAGCTTGAAAACACCCACGTGGGGGCTGTGGGTAAGTGCAGGAGCTTCTCACTCCCAGAGGCCCTTCCTGGAATCATCTGGGGCTTGGTGGCACCTCCTGTCCTGTATCAAAACTAGCGTGGCCAGCAGGCCCAGGGCAGTGACCCTTCCCCTGGACTCTGCCTTGGGGAGGCCACACCTTGAGTGTTGTGTTCAGTTCTGGGCCCCTCAGTTGAGGAAAGAGATTGAGGGGCTGGAGCGGGGCCAGAGAAGAGCAACGAGGCTGGAGAAGGGACTGGATGTGGCACTGAGTGTCCTCTGAAACACCTCCAGGGACAGAGAATCCACCATGTCTTGATCCAACCCCACTGTGATCACCAGCCCAGGGCACAGAGTGCCAGAGTGATCCCAGTGGGGTTGGATCAAGGGTTGATGATCTCCGAGGTCTCTTCCAACCCAAGTGAGAAGAGAAGAGCAACGAGGCTGGAGAAGGGACTGGAGCACAAGTGCTGTGGGGAGAGGCTGAGGGAGCTGGGGGTGTTCAGCCTGGAGAAGAGGAGGCTCAGAGGTGACCTCAGCACTGTCTGGAACTGCCTGAAGGGAAGTTGTGGCCAGGTGGGGGTTGGTCTCTTCTCCCAGGCACTCAGCAATAGGACAAGGGGGCACGATGGGCTCAAGCTCTGCCAGGGGAAATTGAAGTTGGAGAGCAGAAAAAAATTCTTTGCAGAGAGAGTGCTCAGGGATTGGAATGGGCTGCCCAGAGAGGGGGTGGATTCCCCATCCCTGGAGGTTTTTCAGCTGAGCTTGGCCGTGGCACTGAGTGCCATGATCTGGTAAAGGGACTGGAGTTGGCCCAAGGGTTGGACTCGATGATCTTGGAGGTCTTTTCCAACCCAATCCATTCTATGATTCTATTCTATGATTCCTCAGCCACGGAGGGTGTTCACACAGAGACATCTACACCCTTCAGAGCCTTTCATCCCAGACCTCTGTCCCAAGGAGGAAAACCAGCTCCAGTTCCTGCTGCTTCATGTCCAGTGGGCTGCAAAAGTGGAGCTGCTCTTCTGGCCCAGGCTGCAGGACTGGTGAGGACTTTGCTGCTCTGGTCTTGCTTTGCTGCCCCTTGTGCTGCCCCTTCCCCTTCCCCTGAGTGATGCCAAGAAGTTGATGCAAATGTGGTTGTGACCCACTCCTGGAGCTGGAAAGGCAGCTGGGGTGGTTTCTCCCCTTGGTGGTTGCAGTGGAGCTGCTGGACGTCCCAGGACACAGGGTTGGGTTGTGTTTGGGGTGGTGAGGAAGGTCTTGGGGTTCCAGGCCAGGGCTTTGCTGCTTCCCCATGGGTGGAGCAGCTCTGAGCTCGTCCTGCCTGTCCACAGGTGTCTCCATAAGTTGACTGTTCACCTTCTCCCTGGGGAGGAGAGGGCATTTCACAACCCTGTTCTAAGCAAACAAAGCTTTCCCTGTTCCCTCTGCCCTCAACCACTCTTGGAGCCTTTTCCAGAGGAGTTGGGAAGCACTTCCAAGGCTGCTCTGCTGGGGCCCATCTCCTGCTCCCAGGGTTCCACCTCAAGGAGCTGCAGGAGCCTCCTGGAAAGTTGGTCTCCCTTCTGTGGGGCTGTTCATGAAGGTACAGAGGGAGAATTGTTGTTGTGGTGGAGTTTGGGGGGCTGTGGGGAGGGTTTGCTGCCAGCCAAGCTCTGTTTTCTCTGATAATATTTCTCCCCAAGCAATTCATTAATAAACAAGGCACCTGCAGAGCAGAGACAGCTTTCAGCTGATGTTTGTTTAGTCAAATAAAACTCTTCTCTCCTCAAAATAAGGAAAAAAAAAAAAAGAAAATGGTATATTTAGATTGTGGTGCAGGTATTTTTTGTGGGGGGCCCAAGGGGAAGAAAACATTAACGTGGCTTTTTTTTAGCAAGTTGATTCAGATTTGAAGCTTGGAAAATTCACTGCTTTGTGTAAAAGAAAAAAAAATGGGAAAGGGGGATGCTTCTAAATAATATAAACAAGAAATGAAACCTCCCCATTCCTGTTGCCAGCATCAAAAACTACTTGACAGTTGATGGAGTGTTAAATCCTTCTAATAATCCACAGAGTTCCATTAATTGTTCCCCTTAAATTTTTATCTTTTCAATTTTTAAATCTCATAGAACTCTGACCAGACAATTAACACTGGGTGTTAATTAAAATCCAAACACTGCATGCAAAAAATGGGGAGTTGTTTGTGAATTAATCACAGGGTTAATCAAGCCTTGAACTCTGATACTTTTTAGTTTATGACCATCCTTAGTTGTGGCCTTAATGATTCATTAACACTTCTTATTTTTTTGTATTTATGGCCTGAAGCTTTAAAATAGAACTGGAAGGGAAAAGTTCCAGCCTGGCTCTTGGAATTCCCTGGGAAAGTTTATGGCCTGAAGCTTTAAAATAGAACTGGAAGGGAAAAGTTCCAGCCTGGCTCTTGGAATTCCCTGGGAAAGTTTATGGCCTGAAGCTTTAAAATAGAACTGGAAGGGAAAAGTTCCAGCCTGGCTCTTGGAATTGCCTGGGATAGTTTATGGCCTGAAGCTTTGCTGTTAAAATAGAACTGGAAGGGAAAAGTTCCAGCCTGGCTCTTGGAATTCCCTGGGATAGTTCCCCCCAGAAAGGCTTTGGGCTCTGGCTGAGCACGGGATTTCTCCCCCTCTTTAAGGGTGGGATTGTCACAGGTTTGGTCACTTGAAACAAGGATTTCAGCTCAACAACCAACGCCAGGCAGTGCCAACCAATATGAGGCAGTACCAACCTATACCAGGCAGCGCCAACCAACACCAGGCAGTGCCAATCAATACCAGGCAGCACCAACCTATACTGGGTACTACCAACCTATACCAGGCAGTGCCAACCAATACGAGGCAGTGCCAACCAACACCAGGCAGCACCAACCAATACCAGGCAGTGCCAACCAACACCAGGCAGCACCAACCTATACTGGGTACTACCAACCAATACCAGGCAGCGCCAACCAATACCAGGCAGCGCCAACCAGTACCAGGCAGCACCAACCAATACCAGGCAGTGACAACCAACACCAGGCAGTGCCAACCAACAACAGGCAGCACCAACCAACAACAGGCAGCACCAACCAATACCAGGTACTACCAACCAATACCAGGCAGCACCAACCTATACTGGGTACTACCAACCTATACCAGGCAGTGCCAACCAATACGAGGCAGTGCCAACCAACACCAGGCAGCACCAACCAATACCAGGCAGTGCCAACCAACACCAGGCAGCACCAACCTATACTGGGTACTACCAACCTATACCAGGCAGCGCCAACCAATACCAGGCAGCGCCAACCAGTACCAGGCAGCACCAACCAATACCAGGCAGTGACAACCAACACCAGGCAGTGCCAACCAACAACAGGCAGCACCAACCAACAACAGGCAGCACCAACCAATACCAGGTACTACCAACCAATACCAGGCAGCACCAACCTATACTGGGTACTACCAACCTATACCAGGCAGTGCCAACCAATACCAGGCAGCACCAACCAATACCAGGCAGCGCCAACCAATATGAGGCAGTACCAACCTATACCAGGCAGTGCCAACCAATACGAGGCAGTGCCAACCAACACCAGGCAGCGCCAACCTACACCAGGTACTACCAACCAATACCAGGCAGTACCAATCAATACCAGGTACTACCAACCAACACCAGGCAGTGCCAACCAATACCAGGCAGCGCCAACCTATACCAGGCAGTGCCAACCAATACCAGGCAGCGCCAACCTATACCAGGCAGCACCAACCTATACCAGGCAGCGCCAACCTATACCAGGCAGTGCCAACCTATACCAGGCAGCACCAACCTATACCAGGCAGTGCCAACCAATATGAGGCAGTACCAATCAATACCAGGCAGTCCCAACCAATACCAGGCAGCGCCAACCAGTATCAGGCAGTGCCAAAGAACACCAGGCAGCGCCAACCAATACCAGGCAGTGCCAAACAATACCAGGCAGCACCAACCAACACCAGGTGCTACCAACCTATACCAGGCAATACCAACCAATACCAGGCAGCACCAACTAGCACCAGGTGCTACCAACCTATACCAGGCAGCGCCAGCCAATGCCAGGCAGCACCAACCTATACCAGGCAGTGCCAACCTATACCAGGCAGTACCAACGAATACCAGGTACTACCAACCAATACCAGGCAGCGCCAACCAATATGAGGCAGTGCCAACCAATACCAGGCAGTATCAACCAATACCAGGCAGCATCAACCTATACCAGGCAGTGCCAACCAATACCAGGCAGCACCAACCAATACCAGGCAGTGCCAACCAACACCAGGCAGTCCCAACCAACACCAGGCAGCACCAGGCATTCTGTAAAGGTTAAAAAGGATGTGAATTCTAAAGACCAAGAGCCCGAGGCCTCAGATGTCCTGCTGTGCCCCAGGAGTGAAGGTCTGTCCTTCAGGGGAATCCTCAATGAGGTTCTCACAGTCCCTGTTTTACTCATTTCTCTTCTGTGCCCAGCCTGGCACGAGGGCTGAGATGTGGAAAGTTTAATTGAACTTTCCAAGTCAATCAGGGCGTTCTTCAGCCTCCTCTTGGGTCAAAGCCATCCCTGCTTGGGCCATCCCTGCAGCCCAGTGTGGTTGTCCCTCCCTGTCACAGCTGCTGATGCCCCTCTTGAGTGGGATCCAGTTCAGGGGGTATTCTGGACTTCTTTTGCCTAGAAAGGGGTTACAAGGCCCAATTTGGACAAATTGGCCCAAATTTTGGCCCAATTTGCTTTGTAGTTCCTGAGTTCCCTTTCCCTGCTGGTCCAAGACCTTTTGGGCTGAAGACAGAGGTGCAAACTTTGAATATGCACCATGTCTAAACTCAGATATGAACCTCAAGAAGCTGCTGAAGTATCTCAGGCAAAGGAGGGTCCTCAGGGAAAGAGGCTCCAGGATGAACTCAGGGATGTGGCTTCATGTGGGACTCGATGATCTTAGAGGTCTTCTCCAGCCTGAGTGATTCCATCATTCCATGACTCTGATTGTAAGGGCTGGGCTGTGCAGCTGATGGCAGTGGTGTGATGGGAAGGGATGGGCTCCTGAGCTGCTCTGAAGGGCACAAGGGCAGCCCAGGGTTGGGTGGGGCTGCTGGAGGCTTGGGCTCACCCAGGGAAGGGCATTCCCTCTGCTCTGCTGCTCCAGCCACTTCCACTCTCCTTGGTGAAAGAGAATCCCTGGAAGTGTCCAAGGCCAGGTTGGAGCACCCTGGGCTGGGGGGAGGTGTCCCTGCCCATGGCAGGGGGTGGCACTAGATGGGCTTTGAGGTCCCTCCCAGCCCAAACCAGTCTGGGATTCTGTGTTTGCAGCGGGCACTGAGGTGGTCACACTTGCACATGAGCTGGCAGTGGGGATGGATTGGCACCCTCAGCTCCTGCTTTCAGCTGGATTTGTCCCCTTGCCAGCCCTGCTGTCCCCTCTGAAGGGTGGCAGCACCACTACAGCACTGACCATGTGCTTTGCTCCTCTGCTCAGAGACTGGCCAGATCATTTCACTGAAGGTGTGACAGGGCAGGGTGTTATAAATGACCAACCAAATAGCCAATCATTTGGTATAAAGGGTAGTTTAATTTTTTAAGCAGTGCACTTTGGCCACAACAACCCCCTGCAGCGCTCCAGGCTGGGCACAGAGTGGCTGGAGAGCAGCCAGGCAGAGGGACCTGGGGGGACTGAGGGACAGGAAGCTCAACAGGAGCCACCAGTGTGCCCAGGTGGCCAAGAAGGCCAAGGGGATCCTGGCCTGGATCCAAACTAGCGTGGCCAGCAGGCCCAGGGCAGTGACCCTTCCCCTGGACTCTGCCTTGGGGAGGCCACACCTTGAGTGTTGTGTTCAGTTCTGGGCCCCTCAGTTGAGGAAAGAGATTGAGGGGCTGGAGCGGGGCCAGAGAAGAGCAACGAGGCTGGAGAAGGGACTGGATGTGGCACTGAGTGTCCTCTGAAACACCTCCAGGGACAGAGAATCCACCATGTCTTGATCCAACCCCACTGGGATCACCAGCCCAGGGCACAGAGTGCCAGAGTGATCCCAGTGGGGTTGGATCAAGGGTTGATGATCTCAGAGGTCTCTTCCAACCCAAGTGAGAAGAGAAGAGCAACGAGGCTGGAGAAGGGACTGGAGCACAAGTGCTGTGGGGAGAGGCTGAGGGAGCTGGGGGTGTTGAGCCTGGAGAAGAGGAGGCTCAGAGGTGACCTCAGCACTGTCTGGAACTGCCTGAAGGGAAGTTCTGGCCAGCTGGGGGTTGGTCTCTTCTCCCAGGCACTCAGCAATAGGACAAGGGGGCACGATGGGCTCAAGCTCTGCCAGGGGAAATTGAAGTTGGAGAGCAGAAAACAATTTTTTGCAGAGAGAGTGCTCAGGGATTGGAATGGGCTGCCCAGAGAGGGGGTGGATTCCCCATCCCTGGAGGTTTTTAAGCTGAGCTTGGCCGTGGCACTGAGTGCCATGATCTGGTAAAGGGACTGGGGTTGGACCAAGGGTTGGAGTCGATGATCTTGGAGGTCTTTTCCAACCTAATCGATCCTATGATTCTATGATTCTAAAGCTACAGAGTAACCAGCTCTGGGTGCTCTGGGAGTCTCTGCTCCATCAGTGACACCCATTCGAGCTCTCAGGCTCCTTTTTTATACAGTTAAAGCAGGTTTATTTTTAACCAGTTGCAACAAATGATTTTCTTCCTTTTTCTGCTTTGAGATCCTTTCATCTGATTCTGCCTGTTGCTTCTCAGTGGCCATGGAGGGCTGAAGGGAAGTTCTGGCCAGGTGGAGGTTGGTCTCTTCTCCCAGGCACTCAGCAATAGGACAAGGGGGCACGATGGGCTCAAGCTCTGCCAGGGGAAATTGAAGTTGGAGAGCAGGAAAAAATTCTTTGCAGAGAGAGTGCTCAGGGATTGGAATGGGCTGCCCAGAGAGGGGGTGGATTCCCCATCCCTGGAGGTTTTTCAACTGAGCTTGGCCATGGCACTGAGTGCCATGATCTGGTAAAGGGACTGGAGTTGGACCAAGGGTTGGACTTGATGATCTCAGAGGTCTTTTCCAACCCAATCCATTCTGTGATTCTGTGGATGTGGCACTGAGTGAGAATCCACCATGTCTTGATCCAACCACACTGTGATCACCAGCCCAGGGCATGCTGTGCCCCACTCTGTGCCCTGGGCTGGTGATCACAGTGGGGTTGGACCAAGGGTTGGACTTGATGATCTCGGAGGTCTTTTCCAACCCAATCCATTCTATGATTCTGATTCTAACAGCAGCAGGAGCCTGGGGGGAAAGAGAGAACATGCACGGTGGGATTCACTGTGGGGAAATTGGATGGATTACCGAAGAGTTAAAAATACTGGTTTGGTGTGAGCTCGACCTCCTTGTCAAGCAGAAGGACCCGCAGGTGCTGCAGGAGGGGCAGGACCTTCCTGATGCTCCTCCAAACCAGGTGACACCAGAGCAGATGCCCCAAGCGTGGCCCCAAGCTCTGCTTCGCTTCTCCCCCTTTCCCTTCCAGCCGAACACATCCCTTACCTCAGATGCCCTTTGCGGGAGGCTGAATCATTTGCATTTTGATGCACTGGCGTTTTCCAAAGCGGAGAGAAATCAGAATTTTCATCGCCTTCAACAACCGCGTTGTCAACGGCAACGCTGCGGGTCCGGCTCGGGCTCCGAGCGCCGCTCGCAGCAGAGGGCGGTGTTTGAGTGGGAAAAACGCGTATTTATAGCGAAATTACCGACTCTCCCTAGCACCCTGGGCAAAAAAATCGGGGTCTGAGTCTGTCACACCACGGCAACGGTGTCAATCAAATCGGGTGTTAATTGGTTTGCAAATTCCCCTCCATCCAGCCTGTGGTGTTGGGGAAATGCTGGGAGGGTTTTTGAACTTGTGTTGGATAATCCTTGTCCCAGAGGACTTGTGATTTAAAAATATACCTCCTCATGCATTGCTGCCCTCCTTGATAACTCAGCCTTGCCTGGCTGCAGTTCCTGGGATGCTGCTGGAAAAGCAGGGGGGGAAAAGCAGCTTGTTAAGTATTGCCTGGGGTTGTTTCAGGGAGAAAACTGCAGTAGAACGCAGGACATCCATTCCCCGAGATAACTTTTTGGAGGCAGGTCATCCAGCTGAGTGTGGGACAGTGCTCTGATGGCACAGAGTCCAAACTATTGAATTTTTGGTGTCCATTTGGAAGTGAGAACAAGGCACATGTGCTTGTGTGTTGGGGAAATCCTCAACTCCTGCTCTGGGAGACCTTCAGGAAGTTTGGTCTTCCCTTTCACTCCCACCATCTCTATGAGGATGAGGCTGATTCTTGTTGATATTTAAGGCATTTTTTTGTGGAGGAAAGTGGGGTGATGCCCACAAGGGTCAGTGCTTGCTGTGGCAGCTCATGGGTGGGCATTTCTCCATCAGATCTTCCTGAGAAGGGAGGCAGAAGCCAGACTGGTAAATTTGATGTTTCTGCACTTAACAGGAAACTCTCTGACAAATCAGACAAGAAAATAACATGTTGCAAGAAATAGTGAAGCCTCTGGTAGGCTGGTGCTGTCCCTGTTTAACTTCTTAGCACTTCTTTTTTTATTTATTATTTTTTGCTTTTTGGCTGGGCTTTGTAAAAGGGAAAAAAAATGTGTCCTGTGCCTTGCAGAGGAAGCAGCAGGAGGGACCTGCCGTGCAGCCCAGAGCTCCATCAAACCTCCCCTCGCCACACACTCACTCCAGGCTGTGTTTTATGGAGACTTAATTACATGAAATCTCTTAATAAGAGGAGAGGCCCAACCTCCACCTGATTCTCTGTTTCCAGTCTGAGCTTCAGCAGGGAATGGCTGATGGGTGGGAGCTCCTGTGGCTCTTGCAGCTCCATTTCAGCACAGCCTCTGCCCCTGTGCCAGCCCCTGCCCCTGTGCCAGCCCCACACCCACGTGGGGGGACCCTGGGGGGCAGCACAGGAGCACCAGGAGGTTCTGCCTTGTGACTACGTGCAGGAAACTCTGCCCTCACCCACCACAGCCACCTGAGCTCACTGTCTATTTTTTGGTGAGTAAACATCTTGAATAACTTCATGATGTTAAGTAGGAGCCCTTAGAGTTCTGTGGTGTTTGGGTTTTAAATAAACCTCCTTGAATGAGAGGGTGGAAGGTGAGGGGGTGAGGAAAAGGGTGCCAGGAAAACCAAAACCTTCTCAGAATACGGTGGGGAGAAAAACAGAAGGGAGGAGAGAGAATAAAAGCAGGAGCTGAGGCGCTGAGTGGTCTATAAATAGCAATAAAGGCAGATCGGGGAGTCAAGGACCAAATGGGGTTTGAGTGGTGCTGACAATTAACCTCTCACAGCAGCCCCAGCCACTGGAGGGGCTTGGGATACACCCACCAAACCTCCCTGGGCCTCCAAATCCACTCTGGCTTCAGGTCCAAGCCAGGGTTTGGCCACCTGGAAATCAGGGGGCAGTGCAGGAGGCTCTGCTGAGCATTGTGGTGCCAGCTGGGCTCTGGGGAGGGCAGAGAGCTCAGCACCACAGCCTGAATGTGGGCCAGTGCCAGTGGAAGCTGTTCATGCCCATCAGTGCCTGCAGGAGGGGGCAGAGCAGGGACACTGAGGGCACCTCCCCATGGCTGGCAGTGCCTGAGGGAGGGGGCAGAGCAGGGACACTGAGGGCACCTCCCCATGGCTGGCAGTGCCTGCAGGAGGGGCAGAGCAGGGACACTGAGGGCACCTCCCCATGGCTGGCAGTGCCTCAGGGAGGGGGCAGAGCAGGGACACTGAGGGCACCTCCCCATGGCTGGCAGTGCCTGCAGGAGGGGGCAGAGCAGGGACACTGAGGGCACCTCCCCATGGCTGGCAGTGCCTGCAGGAGGGGGCAGAGCAGGGACACTGAGGGCACCTCCCCATGGCTGGCAGTGCCTGCAGGAGGGGGCAGAGCAGGGACACTGAGGGCACCTCCCCATGGCTGGCAGTGCCTGCAGGAGGGGGCAGAGCAGGGACACTGAGGGCACCTCCCCATGGCTGGCAGTGCCTCAGGGAGGGGACAGAGCAGGGACACTGAGGGCACCTCCCCATGGCTGGCAGTGCCTGCAGGAGGGGACAGAGCAGGGACACTGAGGGCACCTCCCCATGGCTGGCAGTGCCTGCAGGAGGGGGCAGAGCAGGGACACTCAGGGCACCTCCCCATGGCTGGCAGTGCCTGCAGGAGGGGGCAGAGAAGGACCAGGCTCTGCTCAGGGGCCCAGCAATGGCACAGGAGGAACAGGCAGGAACTGATGCCCAGGGAGTGCCACCTGGACAGGAGGAGGAACTTCTTTGCTGTGCAGTGACCCAGCACTGAGCAGAGACCAGAGAGGGGGTGGAGTCTCCTCACTGAGATATTCCAGACCCATCTGGACACCATCCTGTGCCAGGTGCTCTGGGATGGCCCAGGTGGGACCCGATGGGCACTGTGGTCCTTCCAACCATCCTGTGAAAGCAGAGGTGGACCCTGCTCGTTGTCCAGACAGGGCTGCAAATGCAGGTGCACGTTGAGAGGGTCAAGTTTTCTGTCTGCTTTGAGTTTCCTGCTCTTTTTTGGGGGGTGGGATCACAGCTCAGACACTGCTCTGGGTGAAGGGATGAGTCTGATTTGGCTTCAGAATCTTTGCTGGGAAAATCAAGAGATATGGAAATAACAACTCCCACATTATTCCCATGGAAACAGCCCAGGGCACTCACTGTTACAACCACTTGAAGGCTCTTGTTGGCTCCAAGGGAACCTTCCTCAGGCCCAGGTGAGGAGGTCCCTCAGCTCCACAGGGCTGAGGGAAGAGCCTGCTGTGCCTCCCCCACCCCCAGCACAGGCACTTTGACACGTATTTATCACTTCTTTTTTTATCACTCTTTTTAAAATAACTGCTCTGCAGGGAGTTATTTTCTGTGTGCAGCCTGAGCTGAGCTCTGAGCTGCAGTGACCTGGTCTTGGGGCAGACACTGCAGGACTGTCCTTGCTCAGGTCTCAGCTGCTGAGATGTGTTTTCCCTCAGCCCCGGAGTGTGACTTCAGGGATGGTGCACCCTGTGATGTGTCTGTGGCCAGGGAAAGGTGTCTTGGAGCTTTTTCTCTCTGGTCTTTCCTTCTCTCAGGGCACTTCTGAGGACTGAGGAGCCACCAGCTGACAGTGAATTTTGGTGGCACATGGTGAAGGTGGTTGTCTTCCCAAAGGCTCTCTGATATATTCCTTATACCAGGAAAAACAAAGCTCCTGGTGGTTCTTGCTGTCTGGGAGACAGAAATGATCAGAATCCTTTGTTCCCTCAACCCTCTTTTCCATGGGGCACCTTCTGAAGGTCAGGGTGGAGATGTGGCTGCAGGAGACCCTTCCCATGGTACTGAAACCCCCCCAGGTACTGCCTGATCACAGGCATTTATTGCCTTCTTCTTTCTAAAGCACTTTTGAATGAGAAAGTGAAAACTGCTGTTTGGATTTCCCTCCTCGTGGTCATTCAGGTCCCCCCAAAGTCCTCAAGGACTCCTCTCTTTCCTTTCCTAAAGTCACTTCCTTGCAGTGCAGCTACATCCAAAAACTGGGCAAACTCCCACCAGTTTTACACCAAAGGGGATGAAGTGGAAACTCCCAGGGAAAAAAAACCTGAGTTAAATCTGCAAGTCACAGGTTTGAGCAGAGGATGTCACAAGCTCTGAATAAATCCCAGAAAATCTCAAACAATTCCTGCCCTTCGTGGCTGTTTCAACACTCTGTGATTCCTTCCACCTTCCCACATGGGATTAGGAAATGGCATTTTGGGAGCTCCCAAACACACTTGTGCAAACCAGACGAGGTTTTGGGTAAGAATCTTTAGCCAAGGGGTCTTTAGTTTATGGAAATTAAACCAAAACCTGGTTTGGATGCAGATTTTGGGCTTCTTTTTCTTACTGAATGGCCATGACAGGAGGAACGTGGGTGGGTAATAAGTGAATTAATAGAAGGGCAGGTCAAGAGAATATTAAATGAGGTTTTAGGGTGATCCTCTGACAGCAGCAAGGGAAGGGAGGAACCTGTGGCTGCAGTTTTAGTTACTCACAGACCTCCCAGCCCAGGAAAGTCCCCTCAAGTCTTCCAGTCAGAAAGAAACCAAACCAGGAGGCTTTTCTTGGCAGTTCTGTCGAAGCAGTGAATGGACTGAGAAATCCCTGAGGGATTTATTTCCCCCCTTGCATCATTCCTTGCTGTTTGAATCAGGAGAAGAGCCTTCCTGCTGCTTGAGCTGCAACTCTGCCCCATTAATAAGCGGCACAGGGGAGGCAAATGCAGTGGCTGAATTGGCAGCTCTGCTCTGGAAACTGCCCTGATTAGAATATCCATTAGTATAAATTGGGGTTTTATGGTTAACCCACTGTGCTGAACATGCAGCTGCATTAAGCTGCTCCCCTCTTGGTGGCCCCTAAATTGAATTACCTGGTGCATCTGTTTAGTAAACTGCAAAACCTGAAGAGTTTGGCAATCACTGTTATTTATTTTGTGCCTTTTAGGTTGTTTCTTTGACTCCTGTGCAGGCACTGCTGGGGCTTTGCTTTCCCAACAAACCCTCTGCATTTAAACATAGTCAGAGAGTGCTGAAAATTGGCTGGTAAGGAAATTGCCTTTTTAACTTTGCCTTGTGCAGAGCCACAATTCCTCCCTACTCCTCACGCTCCCGTGCCAGCAGGTTTGGAACATTTCTCTGTTGATAGGGAAGATGATACATTCAAAGTGGGTAAAAACAGCATTTCAAATGTTCCTGTCTGCTCAGCTCAAGGCTGACAGCTCAGCTCACGTTGAGGGATTTAATCCATTCCTCCACCTGCTCACCAAGAGGAGGATTTGACCCCAAAAAATCTGTGCACACTGAGAAAAACTCTCTAAAACTCTTTCTGGAAGGGTGTCCCTCACTCCTGGTGTTGGGTCATACCTCCATCAGGGGAGGGACAACCTGGGGTGCTGTTCCTGGGATGGGGTGGAGGCGTGGGAGGTGTGGGATCCCTCTGGATTTCATGGAATCACAGCCTGGGTTGGGTTGGAAGGGCCCACAGTGGGTAATTTGGTCCCACAGTGGGTTATTTGGTCCCACCTCCCTCCTCCAGCAGGGCCATCCCAGAGCTCCTGCCTCAGGACTGGGTTTAGATGGACACTGTGAACACTGTCCAAAGCATTTCTTGGAGTTCACCCAGCAGGGCCAGCTCAGGAGGGACAGGTGGGATATCTCCAGTGGGGGACACCCCCCACCCTCTCTGGCCACCCCTGAGCTGACCCTGCTGTGTGAAGTCCATGAAATGCTTTGGACAGTGTTTACTGCCTGAGGTCTCCTCCAGCTTGGCCATGTCTGGGCACTGCAGGGGTCAGACCTGCCCCAGCCCCTTGTGCCCTGCCCTGACCTCTCTGCCTCTTCCTGCTCCTGCTTCTGCTCCCTCCTGCCCTTTTTCAAGACATGAATCTTGGCAAATCTACCAGATCTTGACACGTTTTCTGACTGTGCTGAAATTCCAAGCCCTGCAATCCCGTGGTTGGGGGAACATCAGCCAGCAGAAAAACAGCACTTGGGTTTTGCTGGAACCACCAGGGCAGGAGTTCTCTGACCCAGCCCAGAACCAAATGGACCTCCTGACTGCCTGGCATTGGTGTCCCACACCATCATTCCCATCTCCATCTCCTCTCCCTGATTCCACTGCTGGTTTTGGCCCTTCCTCAGCCTCTTGGAGCATCATCCCAGCAGCTGTGGGACTCCAACCTCACCGTGCCCTGGCACAGCTCCAGCCCTTCCCTGGGTGCTGTCCCTGCCCTGGCACAGCCCCAGCCCTTCCCTGGGTGCTGTCCCTGCCCTGGCACAGCTCCAGCCCTTCCCTGGGTGCTGTCCCTGCTCACAGGGAGCAGAGATCAGTGCCTGTCCCTCTGAGGAAGATGCAGCCCCTGAGGAAGCTCTCTGAGATCAGCTCAGTTGGTTAAAACTTGGTTGTAACAATGCCAAGGTCAGGGGTTCAATCCCCTGTGTGGGCCACTGACTGAAGAGTTGGACTCCATGATCCTTGGGGGTCCCTTCCAGCTCAGAATAGTCTGGGATTCTGAGCTCTGCCCTCAGTCTCCTCCAGGCTGAACATCCCCAGTGCCCTCAGCTGCTCCTCCTGACCTCCACCACCTTCATAACCCTCCTCTGGCCACTCTCCAACAGCTTCAGACCTCACATTGTTGCAGAATGATTTGAAAGCCCCACTTGGAGCTGCACCTTTGGGTGTTGGGTGGGTTTTCTCCTGGTTCCTGAGGGCTGACCCAGCACATGCCCCTTGGCCAGAGCTGGGGCTGCAAACACAGCCCAGTGGCTTTGCCTGAGAGCAGCAGATCTGCCCCTTCCTCCCAACCTGAGGAACAACCTCCCACTTCAATGGTCAGAATTTCCCGTCTGGAAAACGAGAACAGAAGGGAAAGAACAGAAAGCCATTAATATTTTATAAAGCATTCAAAGCCTGCAGTGCTGAGTGCCACAGAAAAGCCTCAGAGGAGAGAAACAAATGTCTGTCTTCAGAGCAGATGTTGAAATCATTACAGTCAATAAGGCCACACAGAACAGGCTCTTGGATTTGTGCTGCTCCACAGCAGAGCCCAGGAAAGAACCAGTCAGGTCACGAGGGCTGCACCAAAATTCCCATTTGCAGCAAAGTTTATTTAAATCTGAGGGGAAGAACCTTCTTTTCACATTCCCAAGCTTTGGAGACCTTGAATTTGACATTGTAAAGTGCAGGGAGCAAAGGGAGGTGGTAAAGCTAAAATGGAATGTTCTGATGGCTTCAAAAAGAAAATATCACCTGGAATTGATATGGTTGGGCTTGATGGTGTGAAAGGTCTTTTCCAACCTTAAAGATTCTGTGATTTTTTGGCAATTAAAAGGATGGCCTAATTCCAGAAGAGACAGCAAAGTGTTGGGTCATTGCTGTGCCTTGGGAAGTTCAGCAATGATGTTGTCCTAGTTCAGCAGGAGGGACCAGCTAACCCTGTGTGGGGGTGATCAAAGCTGTGTATTCCACCCCCTCTATTCATTCCCCAAGGACAATGGGCCATTGGCAGCAGCTGCCCAGGGAGTCATTGGCACCTTCACCCCCAGCCTGGGGGGGCGGAGCTGCTCATGGGCCATCAACAGTTCAACACCCCCTGGCTCCCAGAGTTAATCACCCACTGTGTGAGTCCCCGCCCAGGGGGAGGGACTGGGGGCTCCCTGAGGGTACATAAGTGGTGGGTAAGACCTCAGGAACCTCTCATTGGATCCAGAGGAGCAGCAGGACCTTGACAGGAGGAGATCACCACTCTCAGCCAGACCACAGCCCTCGCCTGCACCAACAGGTTTTTCATTTCCTTTTGCTCTGGACTTGGGGGAACCACAGGGGTCTCAGCACAAGGGCAAACAAACCCCCTTGGGTTTGTGCCCCAGGACACTGGGTTATACTGCTGGGGTTTGTGAGTTGAAAGCAATTTCCCTTTTGTGTCAGTGTATTTATTGTAATATTATTATTAAATTTTAGCTCTGCCTTATAATCTCTCTGGTGGTGAGTTCATTTCCCCTGCTGGTTCACCTTTAAACCAGCACAGATGTTTGCACCATTATTTACTCTAATTACAGTATCAATGGAAAGAGTCCTGGGTGTCCAGGAAACATGAAGTGATTATTGTCAAAGTGGCAGAAATTAAGATTATTTGTATCTCTAGGACCAGTTTGTATGTGCTTTGAATGTTTCTGCCATGCCCTTGTCCCTCTTTCCCTCACCCCCAAATCCACCTTGCTGTGAGGATGAAATAACCCTCCAAGCTGCTTGAGGTGAGTCCTGGGTTCCTGCTGGGCTTCACCTCCCCAAATAGGGTCTTTTTTCAACATTTTACCCATTCTGTGATACAACAACTCCCCAAGCTCTGTCCTGGTGTGTAACAAGAGGGTAACACCATAACACCACCCTGAAAATGGGGGTTGAGAACTGCTAGAAAAACTTCCTGCAAGGGGTGACCACATTAAAGTTTTGCATTAGCAACTTGTTTTCTAAGGACCAAAGTGCCCAACCCCTGGTGTGCTGAAATTCAGAATCATGATTAGGTTCCTCCTTGCTTTATTTCATCCAAATGTCTCCCCTTTCCAGCCAATGAGGTGTCTTGGGGTTCCAGCAGGTTCGTGACAGAACCTGGAGCTGTGAAATTCTGACTTGGAGCAGCATTTCTTGGTTTAGCAACGTTGCCTTTCCAGAGGGAGGAAATGTGGGGATTGGCCTCTTCTCCCAGTGACAGGACAGGTGGAAGTGGCCTCAAGCTGTGCCAGGGGAGGTTCAGGTTGGGTATCAGGGAAAATTTCTTAGCTGAAAGAGTGGTCAGGCCTAAGAAGAGGCTGCCCAGGGCAGGGGTGGACTCACCACCCCTGGGAGTGTTCAGGGGGTGAGCAGATGTGGCACTTCATGATGTGCTTTATTGGGCGTGGTGGGATTTGGTTCAAGGTTGGACCTGATGATCTTGGAGGGCTTTTCCAACCTTAATGATTCCATGAACCTCAATCATTGCATGAGCAGCCCAGGGCTTGGAGTCCTTTGCTCTGGGAACCACTGGTGGTTCTCCCACTGCAGGAACCCTGGAGGTGTCTTGTGTCCCTCCCATGGGCTGGGCTGGGGGTGACCTGCAGCCTTGTGGTCACCTCACTCTGGGGACAGTTGATGACAACCCACAGAGCTGGAATGGCTGCTGTAAACTCTCTGCTTTGCCCACGTGTTGGGCAGCATTTGCCCACCTGCACCCACCCAAGTGCTGCTTCTCACTGGCTTTGAAGCCTCCTCTCTGCAGAAACACCATGGCCTGAGGTTTGCACCTGAATTTTGAGTTCAGTTGCAATTTGCACGTGCAGAGGTGATGGTACAAACCTCACTTCCAGAACAAGCCTTGCTCTTAAGCAGCACTGCAAAGAACAACAGCCCAAAAACCCACCAGGGGGGCAAACTCAGCTTTTAACTCTGCCTCTCACTGCTGTTGGAGGCACCAACTCAGACACTGCTTGCCAGGGCATGAAGGTGCCATGGGTTGCCCACTCCTGCAATGCCAGGAGAGAACACACAGCAGAACCACAGCAGCTCTGAGCTTCATCCATCATAGAGTGATAGAATGGATTGGGTTGGAAAAGACCTCCAAGATCATCAAGACCAACCCTTGGTCCAACTCCAGTCCCTTTACCAGATCATGGCACTCAGTGCCACAGCCAAGCTCAGCTGAAAAACCTCCAGGGATGGGGAATCCACCCCCTCTCTGGGCAGCCCATTCCAATCCCTGAGCACTCTCTCTGCAAAGAATTTTTTCTGCTCTCCAACTTCAATTTCCCCTGGCAGAGCTTGAGCCCATCGTGCCCCCTTGTCCTATTGCTGAGTGCCTGGGAGAAGAGACCAACCCCCAGCTGGCCAGAACTTCCCTTCAGGCAGTTCCAGACAGTGCTGAGGTCACCTCTGAGCCTCCTCTTCTCCAGGCTGAACACCCCCAGCTCCCTCAGCCTCTCCCCACAGCACTTGTGCTCCAGTCCCTTCTCCAGCCTCGTTGCTCTTCTCTTCTCACTTGGGTTGGAAGAGACCTCTGAGATCATCAACCCTTGATCCAACCCCACTGGGATCACTCTGGCACTCTGTGCCCTGGGCTGGTGATCACAGTGGGGTTGGATCAAGACATGTTGGATTCTCTGTCCCTGGAGGTGTTTCAGAGGACACTCAGTGCCACATCCAGTCCCTTCTCCAGCCTCGTTGCTCTTCTCTGGCCCCGCTCCAGCCCCTCAATCTCTTGCCTCAACTGAGGGGCCCAGAACTGAACACAACACTCAAGGTGTGGCCTCCCCAAGGCAGAGTCCAGGGGAAGGGTCACTGCCCTGGGCCTGCTGGCCACACTAGTTTGGATCCAGGCCAGGATCCCATTGGCCTTCTTGGCCACCTGGGCCTGCATGAACAGGAAAATGCAGACTCAGTGCAAACAACAACAACAAAATGATTCAAAAGCCCAAAGTTCTGTGATCAAACCAGCAGTGATGGCTCAGGGGTGGGACCTGGCCCTGCTCTGGGAGCTACTGCATTAGGGGTGTGCCTGTGCAGACACCCATGGCCATGCCCATGCTGGGAGCAGCTGCCCCCCTTGCCAGCCCCTGCCCCATCTGTGCCTCCCTCAGCCACCCCCCTGCAGGGGCTGCCAACCTGCTCAGCTGATGCTCAGCCTCCTGCTCGTGGCTCAGGGCCCAGCTGTCCTCGGCTTGACCTCAGCATCTCCTCAGGGTTTGGCTCACTGGACTCCACTCTTCCACCTTTTCCCACATATGGGGTTATAACTTCATTGTCAATCAGGAAAGGAGTTCACAGGCAGGGCTTGGCCCAGCTGTACCACCTCTCCCTGGCTGTGACACCTTTGCTGGGGCAGAGCTTTGCTGTCCACCCTTCTCTGAGCCTTCAAAACTGCTTTTGAAGGTGTCTCTCCCTCTCAGTTTCCAGCTGAGGTGTCCCCAAGTTATAGCTGGTTAAATTTCTCCTTTAGGACTTGAAACACCAAACCCCTCTGAGAACTGCTCTTAATTCAGATTTCCCTGGGATGGGGAGCATTGCCTACAAATGTCCCTGCAGGCTCCGAATATTTGTCCTCTATTTTAACCCACCAGGAAAAAAAAATAAACAAAAACCAAACCGAAAAAGCTCCCAATAAGCTGTTCTGACATCACTGAAATCTTCACAGTATCATGTGGGGCTTTGTGCAGTGCCTTTGTCAGGCATAATTAGCACTTTGAATGTGCACACATCAGATGGTGCTGGAAGAGGAGAATTCCTTTAACCCCTCAGCCTCCAGCAGGTCCCTCTGCGTGTCCTGGAATGACATTTCCCCAGGGAAGCAGCAGGAGCAGTTCTGCCCTCAGGGGGTTGCTTTGAGGTTTGATGTGGGACAAACCAAAAACAGGAGCTTGTGCTCTTTTTCTCCACCTGTGGAAGTGGGGAATGGCAAGACTGAGGAATTTTACCTTTTTTAGGCTGATTCCAGCACTGAGTGTCTTTCTTTCATGTCCTTTGTGCACATCCAGCAAAGATGTGACGAATTTCAACACCTTGTGCAGCAACACCCAGGTGGGAAAGGGCTCAGGGGTGGGCTGAGGTCGGGATGGAGACAATCTGCTGCTTCTCTGCTGAATTCAAGGCTTTTCTCAATAGAAAAAACCCTCTTGATATTCCAATTAATTTAATTTTACTTCAAGGTTGGCAAGGCTGGAGAAGGGACTGGAGCACAAGTGCTGTGGGGAGAGGCTGAGGGAGCTGGGGGTGTTCAGCCTGGAGAAGAGGAGGCTCAGAGGTGACCTCAGCACTGTCTGGAACTGCCTGAAGGGAAGTTGTGGTCAGGTGGGGGTTGGTCTTTTCTCCCAGGCACTCAGCAATAGGACAAGGGGGCACGATGGGCTCAAGCTCTGCCAGAGGAGGTTTAGGTTGGATATCAGAAAGAAATTCTTTACAGACAGTGCTCAGGGATTGGAATGGGCTGCCCAGAGAGGGGGTGGATTCCCCATCCCTGGAGGTTTTTCAGCTGAGCTTGGCCGTGGCACTGAGTGCCCTGATCTGGTAAAGGGACTGGAGTTGGACCAAGGGTTGGACTTGATGATCTCGGAGGGCTTTTCCAACCCAATCCATTCTATGATTCTGTGATTCTCTGAATCACAGCCCATAAATACCATCTTCAGGCTGAGCAAGGCGCAGGGGCAGGGAAGGGCCGTGCCCTTGGGTTGGGCACAGTGGTGCCCACCTGCATCCCACGGGAATTCCTGAGATCAGCTCAGTTGGTTAGAACTTGGTTGCAACAATGCCAAGGCCATGGGTTCAATCCCCTCTGTGGGCCATTGAGTTGAGAGTTGGACTCGATGATCCTTGGGGGTCCTTCCAACTCAGAATAGTTTGTCTGTCTGTCTGCTGGTGGGAATTCTCTGCACCTTCCATCCCTCAGGTTCCAGCATTGGCACACCCTCTGGCTTGCCCAGAGGGCATTCCCAGGGGCAAACTCCGTGGAGTGGCAGAGGGTTGGGGGATGCAGTGACCTCGAGCTGGTCTCTGCCATATCTTGGGTTGTTGTGCTGGTTTAAAGGTGAACCTGCAGGAGAAACAGAGCCAACAAAAAAGAGATTATAAATCAGAGTTAAAATTTAATAACAATATTACAGTGAATACAAAGAGAAATTGGGTTTAACCCCCAAACCCAGCAGTCTAACCCAGCCCCCTGGAGCACAAACACAGGGGGGTTTGGTGGCCCCTGTGCTGAGCCCCACGTGGTTCTCTCGAGTCCAAAGGAAAAGGAAGGGACAAACCTGTTGGTGCAGATGATGGCACAGTCTGGGCCAGAGTGGTGGCTCCTCCTGGCCAGGGGCTGCTCCTCCTCTGCATCCAAGGAGTGGTCCCAGAAGTCCCCAAAGGCCAAGATTGTCTCCCCTCAGGTTTGGGTGGGAGCCCCCAGTGCCTCCCCCAGGGCAGGGAGTTCCACCCTGGGGGATCTGACTCTGGCAGTCAGGGGGGATTTTGGAATGGTTGCTGGCCCATGGGCAGAGCTGAGCCCTCAGGTGGGTGTGGAGGTGCCAAGGACTCCCTGCAGGGCAGTTCTCCCAGCTCCTCTGCCAGGCTTCCTTCCCAGCCAGCTCCCAGCCTGAGGGCTCAGCTGTGCCCTGGGCAGCTGCTGCCAATGGGCCCTTGGGAACAGTTGCTGGGCAATGAATGGAGGGTTTGGAATGCACAGCTTTGGTCACCCCCACACAGGGACAAACTGGGCCCACCTGCTGAACTGGGGTAGTTTTTCTTGCAACGGGCTGTGGAAAAACCTTTGCTGTGTTTGTGGAGTGACTGTGGGAGTTCACAATTTGTCTCCTGCCCCAGACCTGAGTCAGGCTCTGCCCAGGATGGCTTGGCTTGCCCAGGCCATGCCCAGGTGAGGAGCAAGCCCTGGCTGTGCTGTGTGGCAGGCAGCTCTCCCAGCATGGGCACCTTGTGCTGGGGCACCCGAGCCAAGGCTCCTGCTGTCCTGCCCTGCAGGGTTATGAGCAAATCCAAACCAGCTCCTGTTTTTCTCTCTTGCTTGGCCCAAACCTTAAAAGGGGTGTTTTTGTATGAAATTGAGGAGTGATTTGCATACTTCATTTGCTTTGCTCTCACAAGCCCAAACAGATTCCTTCCCCTCTCTCTCTCTCTCTCTCCCCCGACATCTGTTCCTGGATTTCTTGTTTTGTCCCTACCAAATCCTAAACCTGCTGCCTGAGGTCCTGGAGCCTTCAGGGTGTTGCCAGCAGAGCTCTGGGAGCCCAGGAGTGCCACCCCATTCCCCCAGTGTGTGCCCCCAGTTCAGAGGGGTGGCACTTTCTGCTGCTCCTTTCCAGCTGGGTTAATAATTCCCAAAATAGCAGCGAGGGGCTCCTTCTTCTCCCTCTTTGTTCCTCTCGTTGCTCCTGAGGAGAGTTGAGGCTCCTGGTGGAGCATGGCAGGGGTTGGTGTCATTTATTCCCTCCATGCACCAGCCCAGCCCTGCAGGGGAGGAGGGACCACTCTCTGGGAAGGGGAGGCACGAGCTGGGCACGCTTTGCCCCGGGATTTATGCAAATATGGATATTTTTATGCAATTTAGAGGCAACTGTCTGTCTTGCTGGGGGAAAAGTGGCAAGTCTGGCCACAAGCCAGAGCACAAGCCAGTCATTGTCTCCATGCCTGCTGGCAGGGAAGGGGCTCCCAGGGATGCTGTGCCAGGGAGATCCGTGCAGGGAGAAGGGATTGGAGGGATTGGGGTTGCTGGGCCCTGGGATGGGAGGAGGAGGTGGAACCTCAGCCTGGGGAATGATTTCCTCGTAGAATCATAGAATGGTCTGGATTGGAAGGGACCTTAGAGGTAGAATCATAAAACTGAATTTTGAGTTCAGCTGCAATTTGCATGTGCAGGAGTGATGGTACAAACCTCACCTCCAAAACAAGCCTTGCTCATAAGCAGCACTGCAAAGAACAGCAGCCCAAAAACCCACCAGAGGGGCAAACTCAGCTTTTAACTCTGCCTCTCACTGCTGTTGGAGGCACCAACTCAGACACTGCTTGCCAGGACATGAAGGTGCCATGGGCTGCCCACTCCTGCAATGCCAGGAGAGAACACACAGCAGAACCACAGCAGCTCTGAGCTTCATCCATCATAGAGTGATAGAATGGATTGGGTTGGAAAAGACCTCTGAGATCATCAAGTCCAACCCTTGGGCCAACTCCAGTCCCTTTACCAGATCATGGCACTCAGTGCCACGGCCAAGCTCAGCTGAAAAACCTCCAGGGATGGGGAATCCACCAACAGAGAATCACAGAATGGGTTGGGTTGGAAGAGACCTCTGAGATCATCAAGTCCAACCCTTGATCCAACCCCACTGGGGTCACTCTGGCACTCTGTGCCCTGGGCTGGTGATCACAGTGGGGTTGGATCAAGACATGGTGGATTCTCACTCAGTGTCACATCCATAGAATCAGAGAATGGATTGGGTTGGAAAAGATCTCCCAGATCATCAAGTCCAACCCTTGGTCCAACTCCAGTCCCTTTACCAGATCATGGCACTCAGTGCCACGGCCAAGCTCAGCTGAAAACCTCCAGGGATGGGGAATCCACCCCCTCTCTGGGCAGCCCATTCCAATCCCTGAGCACTCTCTCTGCAAAGAATTTTTTTCTGCTCTCCAACTTCAATTTCCCCTGGCAGAGCTTGAGCCCATCGTGCCCCCTTGTCCTATTGCTGAGTGCCTGGGAGAAGAGATCATCAAGTTCCAACCCCCCTGCCATGAGCAGGGACACCTCCCACAAGCCCAGGGTACTCCAAGCCCTGTCCAGCCTGGTCTTGGACACTCTCAGGGATGGGGCAGCCACAGCTTGTCTGGGCAACTTGTTCTAGTGCCTCATCACCCTCAGAGTAAAGAATTTTTTCCTAATAACTAACCAAAATCCACTCTCTTCCAGTTTGAAGGCACTCCCTATCCCAACAAATTTTCTGTACTCAGACACTGCCAATTCCAGATCCTGCAAACTGAATTAACATCTGACCCCTCTGGGCTGTCCATGCCACCCAAGGTGCTGGAACATTGAGCTGCCCAAGCCAGGGGGGCACATGAGGATGTGCCTCTCCCATCCCCACCCTACCCTGAGCTTCTCCGCATCCCTCACCAGCCTGTGGTGCCTCCTGGTTGGGAGAAGCCAAGGAACATGAGGCTGAGCCACCACAGGAAGCCCCAAATTCTGTGCCGAGCTGAAGTCTTGTAGCTGCTCCCAGACATGTGGAAAAACTTTCCATAAACATTTCTGGATGATCTGGGGTTTTAAATGTGATTATAAAAAAAAAAATAAGAAAATTAGAAGGAAAAATGAGTGTTGGATTGGGAAGTCTGCAATTCCCTTTCAAGTCGTGGTTTACACACAAAGTCTGAAATAATTGTGGTGGGAGACTCTGAGAATGAAACCTCTCTGAGGATTAAAAATTAAAGCTGTTCCTCAAGTGATAAGAGTTATCTGAAGCTCAATTCATACATTTATTAAATTCCAGCTGAAAGAGGGCAGGGTCAGGTGGGATATTGGGAAGGAATTCCTAGCTGGGAGGGTGGGCAGGCCCTGGCACAGGTTGGGCAGAGCAGCTGTGGCTGCCCCATCCCTGGGAGTGTCCCAGGTTGGACCTGGAGCAAGTGGAAGGTGTCCCTGAATGAGCTTTCAGGTCCTTCCAACCCAAACCACTCTGGGATTCTCTGATTAAACCTGAAGGGTTTTGGTCTCTGTAAAAGGGGGAAGTTGTGGGTTTATTTCCAATCAAAGTATTTTTTTTTTCATTCTCCAAACTTTTTGCTTTTGTTGCCTTTTTTTTTTTTCCAGTTGAATCTTTGGGAAGGGTTTTTTTGTTTTATTTGGATTCCTTTATGCAAAAGTGAGCAGAGGGAAAGGAATTACAAAAACAAGAGAGTTTGTTCCAGCCTACAATTGAAAACACACAGGGAGGGATGGACTTTGCTACTTCCCAAGCCTCCCAGTCAGACCATCAAAGCCATTTGGTTGCCTCAAAGTCCTTGAAAATCCCAGTGGGCACCTGTGGAAATGGGAATTTAACTCCTCATTTCAATCCTACTTTGATACTTTCTTCTTTCAAGTTCTTTAAAAAGCCTCTCAGGTGCTTTATGGGCATCTCAGGGCACATAAATGCACTTGAAAATTCAAATGTTAACCTGGAAGGGTCACCCCATGAACTGCTGCTAATGCATCTCTTGGTGAATGCACTTTGTTTTATATGCAAAATATGCTTTGATAATTCACCCTTTCTGCCTTTCCAGCATATTTTAATTTTATTTAGTTAAATGACAAGCAAATAAATAGGGTGTTTTTATATCATTTCAACTGGATTCCAATTTCACCTCAAAGACAGCTTGTCAAAAACATTCAATAGTAAATAGATGCCATTTGGGATCTCAGAGAATGATAAAGCATAAAAAATAAATTAATTAAGGATTCAAATATAGCTTCTGACTAAGAGAATCTGGGTTACAATTGGTTGACAACACTCAGAGAATGTTTTGTGTTCTCTAAGTGGCAAAAAAAGCCCCAAATTTAACATAAAGGGTAAATTACTCCTCACAAACATCAGGTTGTCTTCAGGAAAATAGGTAGACACAGATAAAAATCAAGGCTTAAAATTAAAGTCTCTTGTGGTTTTAAGTTATGCTCAGAATTGTTGTTAATTAAACCTGCTCTGAGTTTGGTATGAGCTAAAGGGAAGGTGATCCTTGGCCTAAATCTCAGGCCTGGCTTAGAAAATTCTGTGTTATTCCAACAAAGCACAAGAGTCACATAAACCCAGAGACCAAAGCAAACAAAGATAATAATCTGAGGGCTTGTAAGGCAGGTTATTAATTCCTGCTCTTGCAAGAAGACTGGACTTTTGTGGCCAGGGAAGGATCCAAGCTGGAAATCCCTTGCAGCCAGAAGAGTTTTTATTCCCATTTCCCCTCTATTTCAGGTGAGATGTCTCTGTTTGAGTGGGAAAATAAAATAATTTAAGGCCACCTGTGTCCAGCATGGAGGTGCATTTGTGACAGCCCAGGAACAACCTAATGCTGTGATTTGATTCAATCCTTGATGGGATTTCCTCAGGGAGGTTGTTCCCACCCCTGTGCCAGCTTTGGGGGCTCTCATGGGCACTCAGCCCTTGGTCCAGCCCATCCCTCTGCCTTCATTCCTGGGATGAGTTCTGGGTGGATACAGAGTTTGTTCCCAGCCTTGGCTCCAGTCATCATCATGGCCGGGCTTCATGAACAAAGGTTTGGGAAGGGCACTACCCACACTTGCTGTGAGCTGCTGGTGGCTGAAAAGGCCGATACGGGATAGGCAGGTCCGGTCACAGAAGGCACAGGGGAACCTCTCCCTGGGTGACATTGGCAAGGAACGGTTCTGTCTGCGGTGTCTTTTCTCCTCCAGACTGACTCTCTGTGCATTCCCAAAGGGAGCAGCAGCGTCGGGAATGGTGTGTCTCCATGAATCCCGATTGGAGGCCAGAGTGGACCATTGGTGGCACTCAATATGGGCAAGGCTGAGGTGTTGTTTCAGGGAGTCCTTGTGTCTCTTCTTCGGGGCTCCTCTTTTGTGGCAGCCGGTGGCGAGTTCACCACAGAGCACAATCTTTGGGAGGCAGTGGGTGATCCTCCATCCTGGAGACGTGCCCTGGGCAGTGGGTGATCCTCCATCCTAGAGACGTGCCCTGGGCAGTGGGTGATCCTCCATCCTGGAGACGTGCCCTGCCCTGGGCAGTGGGTGATCCTCCATCCTGGAGACGTGCCCTGGGCAGTGGGTGATCCTCCATCCTGGAGACGTGCCCTGCCCTGGGCAGTGGGTGATCCTCCATCCTGGAGACGTGCCCTGGGCGGTGGGTGATCCTCCATCCTGGAGATGTGCCCTGGGCAGTGGGTGATCCTCCATCCTGGAGACGTGCCCTGGGCAGTGGGTGATCCTCCATCCTGGAGACATGCCCTGCCCTGGGCGGTGGGTGATCCTCCATCCTGGAGACGTGCCCTGCCCAGCACAGCTGTGTTCTCATCAGCATGGCCTCCATACTGCTGACCCCTGCCTGTTCCAGAACAGACACATTGGTCACGTAATCAGAGCAGTGGATGTTCAGGATTGAACGGAGGCAGCGCTGATGGAAGCGTTTGAGAAGCCGCAGGTGGTGGCGGTAGATGACCCAGGATTCAGACCCATATAAGAGAGTAGACAGAACAATGGCTCTGTCATCATCATCATCATCATGGCCAGGCTTCACGAACGAAGATTTGGGAAGGGCACTACCCACGCTCTCTGCAAGCTGCTGGTGGCTGAAAAGGCCGATACGGGATAGGCAGGTCTGGTCACAGAAGGCACCGGGGAACCTCTCCCTGGGTGACATTGGCAAGGAACGGTTCTGTCTGCGGTGTCTTTTCTCCTCCAGACTGACTCTCTGTGCATTCTCAAAGGAAGCAGCAGCGTCGGGAATGGTGTGTCTCCATGAATCCCGATTGGAGGCCAGAGTGGACCATTGGGGCAGTCAATATGGGCAAGGCTGAGCTGTTGTTTCAGGGAGTCCTTGTATCTCCTCTTCGGGGCTCCTCTCTTGTGGCAGCCGCTGGCGAGTTCACCACAGAGCACAATCTTTGGGAGGCAGTGGGTGATCCTCCATCCTGGAGATGTGCCCTGGGCAGTGGGTGATCCTCCATCCTGGAGACGTGCCCTGGGCAGTGGGTGATCCTCCATCCTGGAGACGTGCCCTGGGCAGTGGGTGATCCTTCATCCTGGAGACGTGCCCTGGGCAGTGGGTGATCCTCCATCCTGGAGACGTGCCCTGCCCAGCACAGCTGTGTTCTCATCAGCATGGCCTCCATACTGGTGACCCCTGCCTGTTCCAGAACAGACACATTGGTCACGTAATCAGAGCAGTGGATGTTCAGGATTGAACGGAGGCAGCGCTGATGGAAGCGCTCGAGAAGCCGCAGGTGGTGGCGGTGGATGACCCAGGATTCAGACCCATATAGGAGAGTAGACAGTACAATGGCTCTGTAGACACTGATCTTTGTACTTTTCTTCAGGTGTTTATTGGACCAGACTCTTTTATGGAGTTTTCCAAAGGCTTTGCATGCCTTTGCCAGCCTCTTGTCTGTCTCTTTGTCAATCTTACCGTAGTCTGAGGAAATGATACTTCCCAGACAGGTGAACTGCTGGACTGGCTTAAGCTCTGAATTGCCTATGGTGATGTGAGGATGATGGAAGACTTCTTGAGGTGCAGGTTGGTAGAGAACTTCTGTCTTCTTCAGGCTGACTTCCAGCCCAAAAAGCTCAGCAGCCTCTGCAAAGCAGGATGTGAAGCGCTGCAGAGCTGCTTCTGTGTGAGCAACGAGGGCGGCACCGTCAGCAAAAAGGAGCTCTGGACAAGGTGATTCAGGGGCTTGGTGTGGGCCTTCAGTCGCCTTAGGTTGAAGACGCTCCAGTGACACACTGAGATTTGGGTTGTCTCCATGTGGGGCAGTCTCTGGGAGGGTGATGCCACCAGTGGGGATGTGGGAAACCCCTCAGGAGAACCCCCTGCAGGCAATGGCTTGGCAGAGCAGGAGTGGGCAGGGTGGGAGGGGCTGCTCCAGGTCCTGCCTCGCTCACACAACTCTGAGGGACAGGAGGAAGCATTTCACAGCCACACCAGAGCCTGAGCTGGTTTCCCATCTTTCTCTACCCTTAATAATCACAGAATCACAGAATCATGGAATCAGTTGTGTTGGAAGAGACATCAGAGATCACCAAGGCCAATCCTTGATCCAACGCCACGGAGTGCCCTGGGCTGGTGATCACAGTGGGGTTGGATCAAGACAAGGATTCTCACTCAGTGCCACATCCAGTCTCATCCTAAACACCTCCAGGGATGGGGAATCCACCCCCATTCTGGGCAGCCCATTCCAATGCCTGAGCACTCTCTCTGCAAAGAATTTCTTTCTAATATCCAACCTAAACCTCCCCTGGCAGAGCTTGAGCTGTGCCCTCTTGTTCTCCTGCTGGTTGCCTGAGAGAAGAGACCAACCCCCACCTGGCCAGAACTTCCCTCAGGGAGTTCCAGACAGTGCTGAGGTCACCTCTGAGCCTCCTCTTCTCCAGGCTGAACACCCCCAGCTCCCTCAGCCTCTCCCCACAGGGCTTGTGCTGCTACAAGTCTGATGGTGCCCCTTTCAGAGGCAAGAAACACTTACTAGAGCATCTCATGGACCCACAGCCCTTTAGGGGCCAATTCTGGCCAAATGCTGCTTTTGGAGGTGCTGAAAGTCTGAGATGAGCTCAGCTGGTCAGAGCATGGTGTTCAACACCACACTGGTGGGTTTGACCCCTGGATGGGACATTTAAGATGATCCTTGTGGGTCCCTTTGAACTCAGAGTGTTCTGTGCAAAGGTGGCTCAGCAGGACCTGGAGATTGCTGTGCTGAGCTGCAAACACCCGGGGTGGGGGAGCCAGAAGATGCTGGGGAGGTGCCTCCTTGAAGTCCTGCAAGCAGGAAGGGTCTGACCCAGCATGTTCTTCCAGCCCCAGGTCACAGAGTCCCACAGCGTGGAGAGCTGGAAGGGACCCACAAGGACCATCAGGTCCAACTTCTGGCCCTGCACAGAATCCAGAGGGCACTTGGAGAAGCTTTCAGAGGAAGGTGCTGGGATGCCACAGACAAACCCCCCTTGGTGTAAGGAGTGATGTCCCACCCAGCAGCTCCTGCTGTGCCACATGCACCTCCCTCATGGAGCAGGACAAAGCAGCTGGGAGCAGGACAACCAACTGTAGGACAAGAGGGCAGGGGCTTAAGCTGTGCCAGGGGAAGTTTAGGTTGGATATCAGAAAGAAACTCCTTACAGAGAGAGTGGTCAGGCATTGGAATGGGCTGCCCAGAGAGGGAGGACACTCTCTGTCCCTGGAGGTTTTTAGGATGAGACTGGATGTGGCACTGAGTGCCATGGGCTGGTGATCACAGTAGGGTTGGACTTGATAATCTCAGAGGTCTCTTCCAACCCAGCTGATTCCATGGTTCTATGACTCTGTGATTCTATGATTCTGTGACTCTGTGACTCCATGGTTCTGTGATTCTATGATTCTGTGACTCTGTGACTCCATGGTTCTGTGATTCTGTGACTCCATGATTCTATGATTCTGTGACTCCATGATTCTGTGATTCTGTGATTATTTAAGGGTAGAGAAAGATGGGAAACCAGCTCAGGCTCAGGTGTGGCAGTGAAATGCTTCCTCCTGTCCCTCAGAGTTGTGTGAGCGAGGCAGGACCTGGAGCACCATCCCTGCCCACCCTGCCCACTCCTGCTCTGCCTCCCCCTGTGCTTCCTGCAGGAAACCTTCCCTGCTGTTCCTCTGCCTGCTGGGGGCAGCTGGTTCCTCTCTGCTGCTGTGATGTCTTCCCTCTGGCCTTGCAGAGGGGAGGTCAGAAGATGTGAGGTTGTTTTTATTTGAGGGATGAAATTTAACCCAGATTTCCTGTGCCTTGTGCAGCAGAGAAAGGAAAAGCACATTCCCTTCCTGCACCCCCTGAGTGCTGCCCCTTGGCAAAGGAACTCCTGGGCATGGCTGGCATCCTGGTTCCTGGGAAGGTCTGGATGCACTGCAGTGCCAGGCTCTGAGGCTGTTCCCATCCAACACTCAAACAAAACCCTCTGCCAGGAGGCCCTGTGGCTCTGCCAGACCACGGGACTGGCCCAGGCAGGACAACCCTGGGCTGGTTCTTGTGCACCTCCTAAACTCTGTCAATGCAGATGTTGCCCCTGCCCGGCTTTTATGTGGCATTTTGGAGGATTTCTGTTCCATTCATGGCTCTGTGTGTGTGTGTTTGGTGACATGGAGGGGAGGAATAGTCCAGTGGGGACTGGAAGGGAACTGAATTACATCCTGCCTGGGATGTGAGGGAGAATTCAGCTGGAATTTCCCCAGGTGGGAGGCCAGCAGGGACTGTGCAGCTCAGCTGGGCTCCTTCACCCCTCTTCCCAGTCCTCCTCCTCCTCCTGCCTGGAGTCCTGACAAGGCAGGACAGTTTGTGTTGCCATTTTTATGGGTAGATCCACATTTATGTGCTCTGTGAGGCCTCGTTATTGCTCCTCTGGTGGGCAGTAACTGCTGGAGGATAATTAAGACCTGAATGATTAGGGGGAGGGGAGGGGGAAAGTAACCCAACAGTAGCTGGGATGGTCATCAGGCTCTGGAATTAATTATTTCATGTGGTGCTGAACAGGACTGAGCAGCTGAGAGATGGGGTTTGTGCACCCTCCAGCTCCTGTGCCTTATCTCTGGTCTGGAAGAGCAAATGTGTCCCTAAGATGCTTCAGGGATGGAACATTTATTTTCCCTGAGTGTGTCACACCAGTCCTGGTTCCTGGGAGGGTGGGAAGTGAGGGCCACCAGACCCTGCTGGCCAGAGCAGCACCCAAGAGCTGCCACACCATTTTTCCCCAAAAACCTTGGACTGAGGACAGGATGAAGGGCTGCCAACAACTAAATGATGATGAGCAAAGATGTTATTTCATAGAATCCCAGAATGGTTTGGAAAGGACTTGAAAGCCCATCCAGTCCCACCCCATGCCATGGGCAGAGACACCTCCCACCAGCCCAGGCTGCTCCAAGCCCTCTCCAACCTGGCCTTGGACACTCCCATTTGTCTTTATCTTGCCAGTGAAGCTCCTCTAAAGTGTGGCACTAATGTCAAATTAAACCAACCCCCTTCTGGCTGTGTGCTGGTTTGAAGGGAAACCAGCAGGAGAAATGAACCCAACACAAGAGAGATTATAAGTCAGAGTTACAATTTAATAACAAGATTACAATCAATGCAATGGCACAAAGAGAAATTGGGTTTAACCCCCAAGCCCAGCAGTCTAACCCAGCCCCCTGGGGCACAAACACAGGGGGGTTTGGTGGCCCCTGTGCTGAGCCCCACGTGGTTCCCTTGAGTCCAAAGGAAAAGGAAGGGACAAACCTGTTGGTGCAGATGATGGCACAGTCTGGGCCAGAGGGGTGGCTCCTCCTGGCCAGGCTCTGCTCCTCCTCTGCATCCAAGGAGTGGTCCCAGAAGTCCCCAAAGGCCAAGATTGTCTCCCCTCAGGTTTGGGTGGGAGCCCCCAGTGCCTCCCCCAGGGCAGGGAGTTGCACAGTGGGGGATCTGACTCTGGCAGTCAGGGGGGATTTTGGAATGGTTGCTGGCCCATGGGCAGAGCTGAGCCCTCAGGTGGGTGTGGAGGTGCCAAGGACTCCCTGCAGGGCAGTTCTCCCAGCTCCTCTGCCAGGCTTCTTTCCCAGCCAGCTCCCAGCCTGAGGGCTCAGCTGTGCCCTGGGCAGCTGCTGCCAATGGGCCCTTGGGAACAGTTGCTGGGCAATGAATGGAGGGTTTGGAATGCACAGCTTTGGGCACCCCCACACAGGGACAAACTGGGCCCACCTGCTCAACTGGGACAGGCTGACATGCTCATTCTCTGGGCTGGCTTTGATGTGTCTGCTCTGCAGGGACAGCACCCCAGGAAGGATCTGCTGCTCAGTTTTAGGCACCACCAAATTGCTGCTCTGGGCTGTATTTTTGTTTTCTGGCTGATATTCTTTCATTAGAGAAACTTGATGGGGAACCTCATCCCACCAACCTTTGTGGGTTTTGACTTCACTTAGTGATCTGATTTAAAAAAAAATAAAACAAAACAGCATAAAGAGACATTCTTAATGTGATGGAGAGATCACAAAGGCACCTCTCCTGGAGGAGAGACTCCACCTTGAGGGACACAGCAGACACAGAGGGGCTGCTGTGTTACTTCTCTCACACCTCCTGGTAAATTAATGTTTCAAAGCCCTGCAGGTTCCTTGGCTTCTGGGAGCACAAACAAGCTCAAATCATTATTTCAGGTTGGGAGAAAGGCTGCATGTTGGAAATTAAACTCCTTCCTCTGTGGTTTGCCTGTAGCTTGTAACTTATGTTCCTCCTGACGTCCATAAAAGTCACAGCTCTTGTTCCTGTATTTAAACAGCGATATTAAAAATGGAGCAGTTTAAGTAAATTACTCCCTTCAATGGGGAACTTCTTGTTTTTCTTGAGAAGTGCAAGGGAGAGACCAACCTTCAGAGGTACCAAAGCTGCCCTGGTTGTCCTGGGACGTCCTGGTTGGTTTGGGGTGTGAGGAAAAGTGATGCTTCAACCCATTCCTGTGACATCCCCTCTCCCCTCAGGCCCAGCTGAGAAGCCTCCACTGCCACCACACCCTGTCAAACCCTTCCATGTGGATTTTAAAAGGGATTGAGGAATTTTTAACTGAGATCAATAACCCATCTGTGAATGTTTGGTTATTCCCTGCCCTCCATCCCGCTGTGTGCTGGGGGTTCTGGGGCTCCAGCTGAGCATCTTCCAGGCATTGATCCCTAAATTTCATGCCAGGATGCACCATCTGGAATATGATCTTTGCTGATGTTAAACTCTCCCTCTGGGCACCAAAAGAGGCAGTAAAATTCTGTCTCCCAAGGCCATGCTCTGACTTGGAGGTTTCTCCATGGTCAGACACCAGGTCTGTGTTCCAAAGAGGGTGATGGGAGAATACACTGAGTTGACTCTGGATCCTCTACTCCCAAAAATGCTGAATTTTGGCAAGTCAGACACTGTGCAGGTTTGAAGAGAGGCTGCAATGAGGCAAAGCCTGGTGGACACTTAAAGCTGAGCATGGGGACTCTGGACAGTCCTTTGTGCTCATCTGGAAGGAAACATCTGCAACAGCTTTGTCAGGACAAAGCTGATGGTGTCGGACCCAAGAGAAGTGGGATCCGGGATCCCTGTGAGACATTCCAGCCCAGAATTCCTTACAAACATCAGGCATTGGATCCGGGATCCCTGTGAGACATTCCAGCCCAGAATTCCTTACAAACATCAGGCACTGGATCTGGGATCCCTGTGAGACATTCCAGCCCAGAATTCCTTACAAACATCAGGCACTGGATCTGGGATCCCTGTGAGATATTCCAGCCCAGAATTCCTTACAAACATCAGGCATTGAATCTGGGATCCCTGTGAGACATTCCAGCCCAGAATTCCTTACAAACATCAGGCATTGGATCTGGGATCCCTGTGAGACATTCCAGCCCAGAATTCCTCACAAACATCAGGCATTGGATCTGGGATCCCTGTGAGATATTCCAGCCCAGAATTCCTCACACACATCAGGCATTGGATCTGGGATCCCTGTGAGATATTCCAGCCCAGAATTCCTCACAAACATCAGGCATTGGATCTGGGATCCCTGTGAGACATTCCAGCCCAGAATTCCTCACAAACATCAGGCATTCATCGTTAGTGCCATCTGGGGATGTTTTTATTTCCTGCCTTTTGCAGTTGGGCTCCAGCTCTGGTTTAAGCTCTCCCTTAGAGCCAGAAGGAACCCAAAGCCAAGGTGGGATCCGAAGGGTCACTCATGGATTGCTCTTTAGGCTCATTTTCAGGTGTTCTGGAAAGAGGAGGCCTGAGCAACTTATTCACAGGTACCCCCATGGAAGGCTTGACCTTTCCTTAAGTTTTTCTGCTGGTTTAAAGGTGAATCTGCAGGAGAAATGGACCCAAAACAAGAGAGATTATAAATCAGAGTTACAATTTAATAACAATATTACAATCAATGCAATGGCACAAAGAGAAATTGGGTTTAACCCCCAACCCCAGCAGTCTAACCCAGCCCCCTGGGGCACAAACACAGGGGGGTTTGGTGGCCCCTGTGCTGAGCCCCACGTGGTTCCTCTGAGTCCAAAGGAAAAGGAAGGGACAAACCTGTTGGTGCAGATGATGGCACAGTCTGGGCCAGAGTGGTGGCTCCTCCTGGCCAGGGGCTGCTCCTCCTCTGCATCCAAGGAGTGGTCCCAGAAGTCCCCAAAGGCCAAGATTGTCTCCCCTCAGGTTTGGGTGGGAGCCCCCAGTGCCTCCCCCAGGGCAGGGAGTTCCACACTGGGGGATCTGACTCTGGCACTCAGGGGGGATTTTGGAATGGTTGCTGGCCCATGGGCAGAGCTGAGCCCTCAGGTGGGTGTGGAGGTGCCAAGGACTCCCTGCAGGGCAGTTCTCCCAGCTCCTCTGCCAGGCTTCTTTCCCAGCCAGCTCCCAGCCTGAGGGCTCAGCTGTGCCCTGGGCAGCTGCTGCCAATGGGCCCTTGGGAACAGTTGCTGGGCAATGAATGGAGGGTTTGGAATGCACAGCTTTGGTCACCCCCACAGGGACAAACTGGGCCCACCTGCTCAACTGGGACAGTTTTTAGATAAGGATGTTTTTTTAGTGCTGCAGGTGGGTGATGGTGCAGATCTGTGTGTTGTAACCTGAATTAATTACCATTAATATGTGTATGTGGAATGTAATTGTAATACCTGTGCTTTGAAAGCCCCTGAGAATTAATTCTGATTTTTTTTGTGCACACCCAGTCCAGGCTGGTGTCAAGGCAGGGCATCTGTGGGAGAGCAAACACATCTCTTTTCTTGCTTTTCCTTTTCATTTTCCCTCCTGTACTTTGACACCAACCCTGAGCAATATTTCAGTTGGCAAAGCAACCCAGTGATGACACCTTGGGTAGTAGACACAGCAAAAAAAAAAAAACAACCCAACAACTCAGTCCAGGAATAATTATCATGTTCTCTGCAGCACCCAGAAATGAAAAATAAATTAAAAAACCAACAAAAAAAGCAGACTTGGGACTTGCACACTGAGCACATTTTCTCTGGAATTACTGAGGAAGGAGCTCAGGAGGTCAACTGAGTAGAAATGCAAGTTGAGACAAAACAGTTCTGAATTAGCAGCTGTCAGGAGGGAGAGTCTTTGGCAGCACAACTGGAGTGGAAGGAGCCCCAGCCAAGGAGGAGCCTCCAGAAGACTCATCAGCACATGAGGAGATGAGTTTCCTGCTAAAGGGATTTCTAACAGGGGAAATACTGGAATCCTTCTGAAATTCAGGAATTTGAGGGTCAGATTTCTGGCCCAAACTCAGAGCCATCACTAAGCTCAGCTGAAAGGTATCAATGTCATTTGAACCATCTGGCACAGCTGCCCAGGGCACTGGTGGAGTCCCCACACCTGGGGGGAGCCACGGGGATGTGGCACTTGGGGACAAGGGGCAGTGGTGGCCTTGGAGTGTTGGGTAAAAGGTTGGACTCCATCTCTGAGGGCTTTCCCAGCCTTCAGGATTCTGTGAAGAATGTCCATGAGAGGAGCAGTTAAGGAGCCTGAGGAGGGAAAAGAAAACCAAGATGAGCAAAGTCCTGTTTTAAATGGAAAAAAAAATGTCCTGAATGAGAGTACAGTCAGCAAAGCAACTCCAGGCTCTGAAGGACCTGGGACCTTTTGGAGCTGCATTAATAGTCCCTGGCAGCATTTTTAATTGCAGGAGGAGATCAGCTCAGTGATGGCTTGGCCAGGAAGGTGGAATTGCTGGAAGACACAGAGGCCTCATTGCCTTGACTTGCAAATGTGCTGCCAGTCACAACTTCTGCAGAGTGGGAGCAAAATGCACTTTAATGAGCACAGTGATGTTCTCATTCACTTCTTCCCACACTGGGTGGGTGTCCAAGTGTGTGAAGGAGAGAGCCCAAGAGGAGAAATGAGGTTCTCCAGCAGACCTGGGGCCAGCCCACGAGTCCTTGTGTGGTGGGTGGAGAGGAGATGCAGGTTAGGGAGGAGAAGTCCTTTGGGAGGAGGTTGAGTTTCAGGCCCTAATCAAGGCCATCAGATCTTCTGATGTCCAGCATTATGGGGGATTGGGGATGGTCTGTCCTGGAACTGAAGCCTGGCCTTGGAGCTTTCCTAACAGGAGATGCTGCAGTTGTCTTCCTCTGCCCCTCCTGCCTCCTGAGCTACCAAAGCTTGGGCACAGCCAATTGGCAATAAATCCCATTGGCAACTGGCAATTGCCAATTGGCAATAAATCCCATTTTCTCCCATGGATCAACACCCCCAAAGGAGGAGTGGAGATCAAATGGTCCCTGCCCATTTCAGACATAAATCAATCCCCAAAGCAGTTGGGAAGGTGCAACCTGAGATGAAAACACGTCATTGGCTGAGGTGACAAAGACCCCCCTGCTCCCACCAGGCTGTGTGTGGTTGGCTGGGCTGGCTGCAAACAATATGCATTTTTGGTCCATAAAAAGTCTCAAAAATGCCCACCTGAGAAGCCTGAAAGGAAAGGGAAGCTTTGACCCTCAAAAGAGGTCATTTTTTGGGGTAGGAGCAGCAACTGTGGTGTGGAGCAGCCACCTGCTGAGTCCCTGCCATGCATGGACATGAGTGACACATCCAGCCCTATATATACCCAAATCCATCCCTGTATATACCCAAATCCATCCCTGTATATACCCAAATCCATCCCTGTATATACCCAAACCCATCCCTATATATACCCAAATCCATCTCTATCTACACACACAGCCCTGAATGTGCCAAAGGGCTGAAAAATGTGCTCCAATGAAATGCAATATCTGAGCAGTTCAACAAGGGCAGCCCTGGCTGTGCTCAGGGTGCTGCGGCCCCACCTTGAGCTCTGCAGCACCAGCATCAGGCCCTGGGGCTCCAGAAGGCCTTTGGACATCCTGGGGGGGCTTCAGGTCAAGCTGGAAGGAGAAAAAATCTCCAGGTAGCCTTTGGACATCCCTTATGGGGCTTCACATCGAGCTGGAAGGAGAAAGAAGCTCCAGACAGCCTTTGGACATCCCTTATGGGGCTTCACACTGAGCTGGAAGGAGAAAGAAGCTCCAGACAGCCTTTGGACATCCCTTATGGGGCTTCACATCGAGCTGGAAGGAGAAAGAAGCTCCAGACAGCCTTTGGACATTTCTTATGGGGCTTCAGGTCAAGATGGAAGGAGAAAGAAGCTCCAGACAGCCTTTGGACATCCCTGCTGGGGCTTCACACTGAGCTGGAAGGAGAAAGAAGCTCCAGACAGCCTTTGGACATTTCTTATGGGGCTTCAGGTCAAGCTGGAAGGAGAAAGAAGCTCCAGACAGTCTTTGGACATCCCTGCTGGGGCTTCAGGTCAAGCTGGAAGGAGAAAGAAGCTCCAGACAGCCTTTGGACATTCCTTATGGGGCTTCAGGTCAAGCTGGAAGGAGAAAGAAGCTCCAGACAGCCTTTGGACATCCCTTATGGGGCTTCAGGTCAAGCTGGAAGGAGAAAGAAGCTCCAGACAGCCTTTGGACATCCCTTAAGGGGCTTCAGGTCAAGCTGGAAGGAGAAAGAAGCTCCAGACAGTCTTTGGACATCCCTTATGGGGCTTCAGATTGAGCTAGAAGGAGAGAGAAGCTCCAGACAGCCATTGAACATTCCTTATGGGGCTTCAGATCGAGCTGGAAGGAGAAAGAAGCTCCAGACAGCCTTTGGACATCCCTGCTGGGGCTTCACACTGAGCTGGAAGGAGAAAGAAGCTCCAGACAGCCTTTGGACATCCCTGCTGGGGCTTCACACTGAGCTGGAAGGAGAAAGAAGCTCCAGACAGCCTTTGAACATTCCTTATGGGGCTTCAGGTCAAGCTGGAAGGAGAAAGAAGCTCCAGTCAGTCTTTGGACATCCCTGCTGGGGCTTCACACTGAGCTGGAAGGAGAAAGAAGCCCAAATTGTTGTTACCCAAGGGCTTTTGGATGGCCTGAATTGGAGAACCTTTTGTAGTGAGGGAGTGTCTGGTTGCCAAAGCTGTCCTGGGAGGGAAGGGGCTGCAAGAGAAATGGGACTGGCCTTGCCCTCTGCAGATGAGGAGAGAGAGAAATGGATGTGTTGAATGTGTTTCTGAGCAAACTGTCACATTCATTGCTTGTAAGTCCCATTTTTCCTTGGATCAGTGTAACCATTGCCCTTTCCTAATGTTTGTCACTCCTGGACCAGGACCAGGAGGAAAGGGAGGAGAGCCCATTTCTGACCTGTGGGTGTGTCCAAAATGTCACTTTTTCTGCTGTGTTGGTCGTTCTGCACTTGAGTTGTGCTTGGGGCTGGTGTGCAAACCCTGTGAGCAGAGCTGGGGGTGGGATCTGGGGACACCTGTGCACTGAGACCAGGAACTTCTGGGGACCAAGGTGAGGTTGTGAGGGCTTTGCTCTGTTGGTCATGACATAACAGCAAACCCAATATTATAATATATAATTAATATGCACAGAATCACAGAAGGGTTTGGGCTGGGAGGGACCTTAAAGCCCATCCAGTCCCACCCCCTGCCATGGGCAGGGACACCTCCCACCAACCCAGGGTGCTCCAAGCCCTGTCCAACCTGGCCTTGGACACTCCCAGGGATGGGGCAGCCACAGCTTCTCTGCCCAACCTGTGCCAGGGCCTGCCCACCCTCCCAGCCAGGAATTCCTTCCCAATATCCCATCTATCCCTGCCCTCTGGCAGTGGGAAGCCATTCCCTTGTCCTGTCCCTCCATCCCTTGTCCCCAGTCCCTCTCCAGCTCTCCTGGAGCCCCTTTAGGCCCTGGAAGGGGCTCTCAGGTGTCCCTGGAGCCTTCTCTTCTCCAGGTGACCCTCCAGGATGTCTTCATATATTATTATATAATTAATACACTATATATTGTTATATTAATTGGGAATTATTCAGCTACAGCTGAGTCTCAAATATTGAGTGCACTGCACATTCTGTGCCCTTGGAGGTTCTGGTGTCTCCTTGCAGAGCCCAGAAAAGTTCTCCAGACACTGTTGAGGGAGGTGGTGTCCAACCTCCTGCTCTGCAGAAAGGTGCAAATCAGGCTTTGAATGTTTAATGCAAGTGGCTTTTTCCTGTAGTTTATTGTGGATTTCAGTAAAACACCAAATTTTGTCCCGTTCTGGGTAAAATTTGAAGTTGTGTCTCTGTTGGCCTGTCCTGCTGCCTTCCCACTCTGCCCCTCTGCTCTGCTGTGGAGCTGATTTATCTCCACAAAACATGCAAGTCTGTGGTGCCAGGGACTGGTTTGGCATTTATTTGGAAAAGTCAATTCCACTGGACTTCGAGTCTTTGCTGGAATTTTAAAAGTGTGTTTGTAAAGTCACCAGCAACAGTCTCTGCCCTGGGAGATGTTTGTGGCACCTGCTCTGCCAAGGAGGGGGTGCAGCTGAAGATACTCATCTTCTCCTGTCCAGGGGACCTGTTTTATTGCCCCAAGCCAAACTTCACGTTTTAACAACCCAGTGATGGTGTTTGGAGGCCTTCCCATCTGCTGCCTCCAGCAGGGACGACAGAAGCGAAGTTGGCTCCTGATTTCTTTTATCATTTCATATGACAAACTGATTCAGAAGAGATGCTTTCCAAAAACACTTTCCAAATTGAGCTGTTGCCTCCTTTCTTTGGTTTTTTTTTTTGTTTCAGCTGCTCAAAGGATTTGCCATGGGGCAGGTGACACCCCCTTAGCATGCTCAGAGTAAGGCAGATTTTAGCTGGAGGGAGGAGCAGCAACTCTTTCATTTCATGATGATTTTTTCTCTCATCTCACCAAAAGAAAGTTTTGGGTCTTGCCACTTGTGCAAAATGATTGGAGGGTTTTTCAGGGCTGTTTTTCAGAGATCTTTCATGTTTTTTTTTTCAATTTTGAATCCTGTGTTGCTTCCATTTATGAGGAAAGGAGCAGTTGCTGCCTCAAGGAGCTCACAAGGTTGCCCATCCTCAGGGAAAGTGTCCACCAGATCAAAGGTGGGAGGATGGAGTTGTGTCTCTGCTCCTCAGCCTCCCATTCTGGGCTTTTCCACATCTTTTTTGCTCATCTTCCCCATCTCCATGTGCTCCTCCTGTCCCTCCTGCTGCAAGGTGTTTGCTGGGGCTTGGAGACCCCAGCAGGTGACAGGGATCAGCTCTCCAGGGTTTCAGGAATTGCCAGGAATCCCTGGAGCAGCCCGAGCTCTGCTCCTGCAACGTGGGACAACACACCAATTTCAACAGATTAAACTCCTCTCAGCATTAGCAGCAATTTCAATTCAAACATCCCTTCCAAAAATATAGACCTGGGAAGCTGCTGCCCATCGGGAAGGGCCCTCAGGGCTCTGGGGCCTCCTTTTTCCTGTGGTTGCTGCTGCCTTTCCACACGGGCACAGAAGCTTTGCTCCCCAAAGCCAACCCAGCAGCTCTGGCAGCTCAGAGACAGAGTTTCTACCTAATTAAAAGTTTCCAATGTGTGTATTTGGTGTTTGGAGAGCAGCAAAGCACTGACAGCACTGGAGAAGATGAAACTCAAAGGAACAGAAGGGGGGAAATTAATATTTCAGTGCGTGCCTGTGTGTGCAGAACCTTCCAGAGCTGCTGCAGCAGGAGTTGGGCTTTGAAGTGATGGGGTTTTGTTCTTCTAACTTCAGTGGGTTTAAAACTTTATTATCACAGACTAATAGAATGTCCTGAGCTGGGAGGGACCCCCAGGGACCGTCCAGTCCAACCCTCAGCCCTGCACAGGAACACCCCCAAGAGTCACCCCCTGTGCCCCAGAGCATCATCCAAACCCTCCTGCAGCTCTGGCAGCCTTGGGGCCGTGCCCACTGCCCTGGGGAGCCTGGTCAGTGCCCACCACCCTCTGGGGGAAGAGCCTTTCCCTGAGATCCAACCTGTCCCTGCCCTGGCACAGCTCCAGCCATTCCCTGGGTGCTGTCCCTGCCCTGGCACAGCTCCAGCCATTCCCTGGGTGCTGTCCCTGCCCTGGCACAGCTCCAGCCATTCCCTGGGTGCTGCCCCTGCCCTGGCACAGCTCCAGCCATTCCCTGGGTGCTGTCCCTGGTCCCCACAGAGCAGAGCTCAGTGCCTGCCCCTCCTCTGCCCCTCCCCAGGAAGCCGGAACTGCACTGAGGTCTCCCCTCAGTCTCCTCTTCTCCAACTGAACACCCCAAGTGCCCTCAGTGCCCTCACACGCTGCCCCTCCAGGCCCTGAACCATCTCTGTGCCCTCCTTTGGACACTCCCCAGTGGCTTCAGCCCTTCCTTCCATTGTGTGCCCCCAAAGTGCCCCCACCCACTGGGGGTAGACCCTTTTGCTGAGATCCAACCTGACCCTGCCCTGGCACAGCTCCAGCCATTCCCTGGGTGGTGCCCCTGCCCTGGCACAGCTCCAGCCATTCCCTGGGTGCTGTCCCTGCCCTGGCACAGCTCCAGCCATTCCCTGGGTGCTGTCCCTGCCCTGGCACAGCTCCAGCCCTTCCCTGGGTGCTGTCCCTGCCCTGGCACAGCTCCAGCCATTCCCTGGGTGCTGTCCCTGTCCTGGCACAGCTCCAGCCATTCCCTGGGTGCTGTCCCTGCTCACACAGAGATGAGCTCAGTCCCTTATGTGAAGTTTCCCCCATTTACAGAAATGCTTCCCTGAGGATCAGAACCTGCTCTGCAGAAGCACAGGGAGGTCCCACCAACTCAGCAAAGCACCAACAGGCTGCTGAGGGGAAAGCACAGCTGGGGAAGGGGCAGGAAGAAAATAAGCACAAGTTTTTTAATAAACTCTGTCCAAACCCTCATGCAGCTCTGGCAGCCTTGGGGCCGTGCCCACTGCCCTGGGGAGCCTGGTCAGTGCCCACCACCCTCTGGGGGAAGAACCTTTCCCTGAGATCCAACCCAGCCCCTCCTGACACAGTTTCACACCATTATTATTTCCACTTTACCAGCAGAGGGACTACAGTGAACTGGTTTGAACTGGGATGGGAAGGCACCAGAATAAAAACTATGGGCAGCTGGTGCAGGACCCTGGAAAGATTTGCCAACGTGCTGGGGGGGTGGTGTGAAGTTTGAACAGCAAACAGCCCAGCAGGTTTCCCTCCCAGGTCCTGTTTTGCCCCTGGATATCTTACCCTGTATTGCAAATATTCCCTTTCCTCTCTCTGGACCCAACTGGCTTTGCTGAAAAAGCACCAGATCCCTGTCAAAGCTCTGCCTTCATTTCCCCCCTCACTTGTCACTTGTGGACAGACTCCCTTGTGGGAGTTTATTGACAAGACAAATGGCTGGGGAGGCATCACCCAACCCCTTCTCTTGTTTTCCTCATTGAACTGTTAAAAGTTTTTCTTTGAATAAAAAAAAACCAACACAGAAAAAAAAACCCTGCCCTGAGGCCTTTTTCCCTTTTTGCAGAAGGTCACTCAGCACAGTTTGGTTTTCCTCTTGAACAGGGAACACTCCAGAGAAGTTTGTGCAATTAAAAAGTAAAACTAAACATTATTAGTGATTAGAAATGAAAGGTGTGGTGGCAACTGCAGGGAATTGCATTTGGAGGTGGGAAAAATTTTGTTGTTTAAATTGTATTGAGTTTATTCCTGCCAATTGGTTGCCTTTGGGGTTGGTCCTGCCCATCTGTGGCTGCCTCAAAAATTCCCCATTCCCGGGACTTAATTACAAATTAAGTGGGTGTTAATTACTCCAGAAATCCAGTGGAAATCAGAGAATCCCAGACTGGGTTGGGTTGGAAGGGACCTCAAAGCTCATCCCATTCCACCCCCTGCCATGGGCAGGGACACCTCCCACCAGCCCAGGGTGCTCCAAGCCCTGCCCAACCTGGCCTTGGACACTCCCAGGGATGGAGCAGCCACAGCTGCTCTGTCCAACCTGTGCCAGGGCCTGCCCACCCTCCCAGGTCCAGCAGGTGTGAAGCCCATTGGGTGTTCACATTCTCCATCTGTAGCATCAGTGAGAAAGGACTCGAATTCTTCCTCTGCCTCTCCTATTTTGGGCTATTTTAGGGTTATTTTCAGTGCTTTGGTGAGTTTTGGCCCCAGGGAATCTCAGGGGTCTCACACAAGACTCTGCTCAGCTCCTGTAGGTCTTTATCTTCTGCTTCTTGTTACTCTTCTTCTTCATCCAGTGGCAGCTCATAAAGAGTCATCAGTTTTCACTGTTTTCCACATTATTAGTTTCATTTGATTTTTTATTTTTTGTAATTGATCCAAGCTGGAAAAGACAGGATGGCAGAGAAAGTATGTGCAGGGATTGCATGTGAGAATTCCAACTGGCAGCTTGGAGAGCCTCCACTTCCAACAGAACTTCTTCCAAACCTGAACCAGCTGCTCCTGTGCTTTGGGAAGGGAGAAAAGGGAAGGAAAACTTCCTGCCTTGGAAGATCAGAAGGTTGGGATGGATGATGTCAGTGCCCTTTTATTAACCAAACCCCAAGAATTTCCTTGGCTGCTCCTCCTCTCCTTGGGGTTTAGACACAGGTTGGGGCAATATCTGGGTGGGAAACCTCCACCAGCTCGTTGAGCACGTGGCTCCCTATGGAATTATGGAGTGGAGAGGATGGATCATTAAACCTGCACCATCATATGCCAAATAATAACTTCAAAAATATGAAATCTCTGGAATTGTGAGTGCAGGAAATGCTGAGCACAGCATTTGGAGGCTTTGGTTCTCACAGGTGCTGCAGTGGGAACAGTTGGTGACCACCAACCTGGGGCTGGAACAGGACAGTGGTCCTCACTCTTGGCTCCAGAGCACCTTTGTCCAGCTGGTACCTCCTCAGGAAGGTTCTCCAAGCTTTCCTTCCACAGTTCTTTCCTTTGGTTTGTGGCTTTCTCTGTTCTGGAGGTGGAGGGACCTGAAGCCCCACTTTGAGTGACTCTTGTTACCACTGATGTGACCTCTCCCAGTGCAAAGCATTGTAAAAATATTATTCTTTGGCAAATGAACTGCCAGAAAGGCTGTTTGAAGAGAAATCTCCAGGACTTCCTCTTGCAAAGGGCCCAAATTGCCCATTTGCCAAGGCCAGGAGGCATTTCTGCAGCTGGAGCATTTCCATGGGGATGGTACAGGAGGGTGGGAACCACCTGCACCTCCCCCAAGGGATGCAGAGCTGGAATGGGCTGAAAACTCCTCACCTGGGGGCACAGTCACAGAATCATAGAATTGATTGGGTTGGAAAAGACCTCTGAGATCATCAAGTCCAACCCTTGGTCCAACTCCAGTCCCTTTACCAGATCATGGCACTCAGTGCCACGGCCAAGCTCAGCTGAAAAACCTCCAGGGATGGGGAATCCACCCCCTCTCTGGGCAGCCCATTCCAATCCCTGAGCACTCTCTCTGCAAAGAATTTTTTTCTGCTCTCCAACTTCAATTTCCCCTGGCAGAGCTTGAGCCCATCGTGCCCCCTTGTCCTATTGCTGAGTGCCTGGGAGAAGAGACCAACCCCCACCTGGCCACAACTTCCCTTCAGGCAGTTCCAGACAGTGCTGAGGTCACCTCTGAGCCTCCTCTTCTCCAGGCTGAACACCCCCAGCTCCCTCAGCCTCTCCCCACAGCACTTGTGCTCCAGTCCCTTCTCCAGCCTCGTTGCTCTTCTCTTCTCACTTGGCTTGGAAGAGACCTCGGAGATCATCAACCCTTGATCCAACCCCACTGGGATCACTCTGGCACTCTGTGCCCTGGGCTGGTGATCCCAGTGGGGTTGGATCAAGACATGTTGGATTCTCTGTCCCTGGAGGTGTTTCAGAGGACACTCAGTGCCACATCCAGTCCCTTCTCCAGCCTCGTTGCTCTTCTCTGGCCCCGCTCCAGCCCCTCAATCTCTTGCCTCAACTGAGGGGCCCAGAACTGAACACAACACTCAAGGTGTGGCCTCCCCAAGGCAGAGTCCAGGGGAAGGGTCACTGCCCTGGGCCTGCTGGCCACGCTAGTTTGGATCCAGGCCAGGATCCCATTGGCCTTCTTGGCCACCTGGGCACACTGGTGGCTCCTGTTGAGCTTCCTGTCCCTCAGTCCCCCCAGGTCCCTCTGCCTGGCTGCTCTCCAGCCACTCTGTGCCCAGCCTGGAGCGCTGCAGGGGTTGGGGTGGCCAAAGGGCAGGACCTGCACTTGGCCTTGTTGAACTCCATCCCATTGCAATCAGCCCATCCCTCAAGTCTCTCCAGGTCCCTCTGCAGAGCCCTCCTGCCTTCCAGCAGGTCGACACTCCCTCCCAACTTGGTGTCATCACAATCCAGCCAGGCTGGGACCTCTGTGCCCTGAGTCTCCTCCTCCCTCCTGGAGGTGACAGTGACCTGCACAGAGCCCTCCTCAGGTGCACAAATGCCATGGAATGAACCACAAGACCATTTTATATCTTAACTGTTGTCACTGTATGAACTTGATTCTTTTCCTTTGCAAAGTGAACCCTCAACTGCCTCAGAACTGTTAAAGAAACCCAACAAAGGGCTCTGATTTTGGAGCAAATTTGCTTTCTCATCTTCTCACACCTCATAAGTGTCCATTATTTTGACATAATTTAATCAACAGAGAAAAGAAGCAAACCACGACCCTCAACACTTCCTTACTAAAAGATGCCCAAGGATTCTTTGTAGAGACTTTTGAATTCCATCCATGAATTATGTCAGTGGAATGAACAATTATTCTCAGTGGGTCTCACTTGAGATTTTATAAATTTTTATAGCTGGGAGCATTGAACAATACTTAGTAACACTTATAAGAGAATTGGAAATAAAAATCCTGGTAATAAATTATAATTTCCTCTCATTTCAAACACTCATCATTTGCAAATGTCCCACACAAGAGACTGAAAGGGATGTGGCACTTGCAAATGAAACATTTGTGCCAGGGCTGAGGGGAGGATGAAGTCTGGAAATCCATTTCCATGGGCAAGAGGCTTTAGGACTCATCCTGCAGAAAAGAACATTGGCTGGCTGGGTTTTGTATTTTGGATTTATTATTATTCATATATTATTTATATATTTATTTGTAGAAGATATAGATTTATTTATATTATTTATATATTTATATATAATTTATATATTTATATATTTTTATATATTATTTATATATTTATATATAATTTATATATTATTTATATAAGATATAGATTTATTTATATTATTTATATATTTATATATAATTTATATATTTATATATTTTATATATTATTTATATATTTATATATTATTTATATATTATTTATATAAGATATAGATTTATTTATATTATTTATATATTTATATATAATTTATATATATTTTATATATTTATATATTATGTATATATTATTTATATATTTATATATTATTTATATATAATTTATATATTTATATATTATTTATATATTTATTTATATAAGATATAGATTTATTTATATTATTTATATATTTATGTATAATTAATTTATATATTTATATATTATTGATATATTATTTATATATTTATATATTATTTCTATATTTATATATTATTTATATATTTATTTATATAGGATATAGATTTATTTATATTATTTATATATTTATATATAATTTATACATTTATATATTATTTATATATAATTTATATATTTATATATTATTTATATATTATTTCTATATTTATATATTATTTCTATATTTATATATTATTTCTATATTTATATATTATTTACATATTTATTATGGATTTATATTTTCTATTTAATCTTTATCCTTCTCTTTGCCCCCCTCCCACCACCCATCATTTGTTGTTTATTGTTCTCAGCCTGTTTTGATGGCAGTCAGTAATTTATTCATGTAATCCAGAATGGTTTGGGTGGGAAGGGACCTCAAAGCCCATCTTGTTCCACCCTGTGCCTTGGCAGGTGATTTAGGAGGAACTTTAAATATTTTAGGTGAGATTTCACACAGTTTCCTTTATATCCAAGGCTTGTTCTTCCAGATAAAATCCTGCTTGGATCAAGCAAATATTCCAAACTAAATTCAGACCTGTGTCAAGCATCCTGCTGTTCATCCAGAGCAATATTTGCATAACTCTGATATGAATTGATACAGAATCCCAGACTATCCTGAGCTGGAAGGACCCACAAGGCTCATGGAGTCCAGCTCAGGGGATTGAACCCATGACCTTGGAATTGTTACACCCAAGTTTTAACCAACTGAGCTGATCTCAGGGTCTAACTGGAGTTTCAGCACTGGAAACAGGGTGGAACCACCAGCCCACATTGCTCCTGGCCCTGTCCAACATGGCCTTGAACACTCCAGGAATGGGATGAACTTCTTTGGGATGGAGGATCAGCAGGGAGTTAATTCCCAACACAACCCAGAGATCCAACATGGAATTGCTGTTATTGCTCCTGTGCTTTGAAGGAAGTGATGGGCAGAGAGCAAAGACAAAGAGGAAAAAAGCGTTTTGTGGGACTTCTCCTGGTGTTGGGAAGGATGCAAAGCACTGCCCTGCCCTGGAGCTCCAGCCTGGAATCACAGCAAGGGCCTTTCTTGGCAGCTCAGAAGGTCAAAGAACCTGCTCAGAATCCACTTAGAGCTTGAGGGGCTGCAGGGTGAGCTCTGGGTGGGAGCCCCAGCAAACAGATCCTGAACTGCCACTCCCTGGGATACCAAAGGGCACAGGGAGCAGTGGCACTGCCAGCTGAGGGACACTCAGGGACACAGAGGGGATGGCTCAGGGGGAGGAGCCCAAATGTTCCCCTGCTTGGAGTGTGAGGGGGGGTCCTTTGTTGAAGGTCCCACCTCAGAGGCACCAGCTTGAGCTGTTCTCTGTTATTGTGCTGGGAATAAATGGCTTTATGGAATTGAAGCCACTGGAGAGTGTCCAAAGGAGGGCACAGAGATGGTTCAGGGCCTGGAGGGGCAGCGTGTGAGGGCACTGAGGGCACTTGGGGTGTTCAGCTGGAGAAGAGGAGACTGAGGGGAGACCTCAGTGCAGTTCCAGCTTCCTGGGGAGGGGCAGAGGAGGGGCAGGCACTGATCTCTGCTCTGTGGGGACCAGGGACAGCACCCAGGGAATGGCTGGAGCTGTGCCAGGGCAGGGACAGCACCCTGGGAATGGCTGGAGCTGTGCCAGGGCAGGGACAGCACCCAGGGAATGGCTGGAGCTGTGCCAGGGCAGGGGCAGCACCCAGGGAATGGCTGGAGCTGTGCCAGGGCAGGGACAGCACCCAGGGAAGGGCTGGAGCTGTGCCAGGGCAGGGACAGCACCCAGGGAATGGCTGGAGCTGTGCCAGGGCAGGGACAGCACCCAGGGAATGGCTGGAGCTGTGCCAGGGCAGGGACAGCACCCAGGGAATGGCTGGAGCTGTGCCAGGGCAGGGGCAGCACCCAGGGAATGGCTGGAGCTGTGTCAGGGCAGGGACAGCACCCAGGGAAGGGCTGGAGCTGTGCCAGGGCAGGGACAGCACCCAGGGAAGGGCTGGAGCTGTGCCAGGGCAGGGACAGCACCCAGGGAAGGGCTGGAGCTGTGCCAGGGCAGGGACAGCACCCAGGGAATGGCTGGAGCTGTGCCAGGGCAGGGACAGCACCCAGGGAATGGCTGGAGCTGTGTCAGGGCAGGGACAGCACCCAGGGAATGGCTGGAGCTGTGCCAGGGCAGGCTCAGGTTGGATCTCAGCTAAAGGCTCTTCCCCCAGAGGGTGGTGGGCACTGACCAGGCTCCCCAGGGCAGTGGGCACGGCCCCAAGGCTGCCAGAGCTGCAGGAGGGTTTGGATGATGCTCTGGGGCACAGGGGGTGACTCTTGGGGCTGTTCCTGTGCAGGGCTGAGGGTTGGACTGGATGGTCCTTGGGGGTCCCTCCCAGCTTGGCACATTCTGGGATCCTGTGTGGGGAAAGGCTGTGCCAGGCTGGCACTCTCTGACCCACGGGCAGGGCTCTGCTCCCTGCAAAGGGACTCCCACAGCCTTTCAGGTCCTGCTGACCCCCCAGGACTGGTCCTTGGCACTGTCACCCACCACCAGTAAACAGAACCCGAGGCAGTGGCTGGGCTGCTTTTCAGCTGTGCCATCTGCACGGGCTCACAGCAGTGCCCGCACGAGCTGAGACTGCACTGGATGGTCTTGGGGTCCCTTCCCACTGGATCCCTTCCTGGGATTCCATGAGATACCTGAGGCTCTGCCATGGGAAACCTGGGGTGTGATTGGTGTAGAAACCTGGGGTGGGATTGGTGGGGAAACCCGGGGTGGGATTGGTGGAAAAACCCGGGGTGGGATTGGTGTGGAAACCTGGGGTGGGATTGGTGGGGAAACCTGGGGTGGGATTGGTGGGGAAACCTGGGGTGGGATTGGTGGGGAAACCTGGGTTGGATTGGTGGGGAAACCTGGGGTGGGATTGGTGGGGAAACCTGGGGTGGGATTGGTAGGGAAACCTGGGTTGGATTGGTGGGGAAACCTGGGGTGGGATTGGTGTAGAAACCTGGGGTGGGATTGGTGGGGAAACCTGGGGTGGGATTGGTGGAGAAATCTGGGGTGGGATTGGTGGAGAAACCTTGGGTGGGATTGGTGTAGAAACCTGGCTTGGGATTGGTGTAGAAACCTGGGGTGGGATTGGTGGAGAAACCTGGGGTGGGATTGGTGGGGAAACCTGGGGTGGGATTGGTGGAGAAACCTGGCTTGGGATTGGTGTAGAAACCTGGGGTGGGATTGGTGGGGAAACCTGGGGTGGGATTGGTGTAGAAACCCAGGGTGGGATTGGTGGAGAAACCTGGGGTGGGATTGGTGGAAAAACCTGGGGTGGGATTGGTGGGGAAACCTTGGGTGGGATTGGTGTAGAAAGCTGGGGTGGGATTGGTGTAGAAAGCTGGGGTGGGATTGGTGGAGAAACCTGTGGTGGGATTGGTGGAGAAACCTGGGGTGGGATTGGTGGGGAAACCTGGGGTTGGATTGGTGGGGAAACCTGGGGTGGGATTGGTGTAGAAACCTGGGGTGGGATTGGTGGGGAAACCTGGGGTGGGATTGGTGGAGAAACCTTGGGTGGGATTGGTGGGGAAACCTGGGGTGGGATTGGTGGAGAAACCTGGGGTGGGATTGGTGTAGAAACCTGGGGTGGGATTGGTGGAGAAACCTGGCTTGGGATTGGTGGGGAAACCTGGGGTGGGATTGGTGGAGAAACCTTGGGTGGGATTGGTGGGGAAACCTGGGGTGGGATTGGTGGAGAAACCTGGGGTGGGATTGGTGGAGAAACCTGGGGTGGGATTGGTGGAAAAACCTGGGGTGGGATTGGTGGGGAAAGCTGGGGTTGGATTGGTGGGGAAAGCTGGGGTGGGATTGGTGGGGAAACCTGGGGTGGGATTGGTGGGGAAACCTGGGGTGGGATTGGTGTAGAAACCCGGGGTGGGATTGGTGGGGAAACCTGGGGTGGGATTGGTGGAAAAACCTGGGGTGGGATTGGTGGGGAAACCCGGGGTGGGATTGGTGGAGAAACCCGGGGTGGGATTGGTGGAGAAACCTGCTCTGACCGTGAGTAGATGTGGAGAATCGAAGGGGACCTGTTGGGTGCTGGAGCTGCTGCTGGGCCAGTCTCTGCTGCAGGGACTGGGACTCCAGTGGCTCCTCCATGCTCAGACTGGGAAGTTTCCTTAACAAAAGCCCCATTGGAGAGTCAGAAGTCAAAAACTTTGGCTACAGCAACTTCTAATTCCAAATCCAGGCCTTGAGGGTGAAATCCAACTCCACAAACCAGCTTTTCCCCCCTCCTTTTGCCTCCCACAGGACACTCCCACCTTCACCTCTGTTGGACTAATGCAACACTCACAAACTAATAGTTCCTTTCATTTTCCTCCAGCCCCAGCTGGGCTCACCTGGATTAGGAGCAGCCACAGGAATCAGGGATTTTCCATGCCCTGATGGCATTTTGCACTCACAGATGGGCCTCACTGGAAGCACAGTAGGAAGCACAACAAACCTCTTGCTCCCAGTCAGGGCTGGGAGAGGTCCCAGTTGGAACTGGCTGTGCTGGTTTGCTGGGGCTGTTCCCATTGGATTAGTTGGATGTGACTTTCACATTGAACAGAGAGTTGGACTTGCCTGAGAAGCTGCAAAAAGTCATCAGAAATGGAGATAAGAGATCAAAAAAAAGGCAAGTTGTGTCCCAGTTTCCAGCAGTGAAACTCCACTGGATGTCAAGCACAATATGCAAACATCCATCTGATGCTGGAGACACTTCTGAATTTAACTGGAATCCTTCCTTGCTCTGAGCAGGATGTTATGTGGAATAACAACTGTTGGACACAAAGGAAACTGTGTGAAATCTCACCTAAAATATTTAAACTTGTGTTCTCCTGTTCCTCCTAATTCAAACAAACCAGTGGAACTGTTTATCTCTCACCCTGCAGAAGAAGAGGGGGAGCCAAGTGTGGTTTCAATCTGTGGCTTCCCCCAAGAACTTGTCCTCTGGAAGCTTGGCAGAGGGAAACAAAACCTCTAAGCTGGGCTTAAGTGCAACTGGTTTGTCTTAAGTGCAGCTTTGGGTTTGGTTCTGGCTTGGCTTTGGCTTTCACAGCAGGGCTGTTGCTTCCCATACTGAGCTGGTGTTTATTCCTGACAGCCTTGTTGGGATTTTCTTGTTTCCCCCATGCCCCATTTTTGTGGTTTTCTGTGTTATTTTTAATATCTGACCCACCTGGGTACATTCACCCAGGGCTGACTCCAGCCCTCCTCTACAAATGGGGTTTATAAAGCCCTGCAGGAGTTTGTGCTCCTGCTTTGAGGACAGCAGGTCTTGCTGCCTGCAGGTGACCACAGCTCCCATCAGGGCTTGGGTATCAACCCAACCCCTGGAGGGTGACCAAGGCTCAGCCAAAGCCCCCTCTGACCCAGTGCCCAGATTTTCCTGCCAGATTCCTGCCAATGGACTGAGTTTTGTCTTGGAACTTCTTGCCTTTCCTCTTGTTGGAGAGAAGTGCTGGAGATGCTGCCAGACTTCCAGACTGAATTCAATCCTTGGCTGTGTTGTCTCCATTTGATCTGGTGCCAAAAGTGTCCTTGAAATAGCTCCTCTCCTCTCAGCTTGCATTTTGTGAGGTCAAACAAACTGTCCTCTTTTGGTTTTCCCTTTCATTCCATGTTCTCCCCTCAGACCCAGGATCCCTCAGCCATCCCAGTTCTCTGTGTCCTTGCTGGACATCATTTCTCTGAGATGTTGGAAGAGTTCCAGGTGAGGTCCCACCAGGGACTTGGGCAGCAGAAGGATCTCTCCTTTGGTGGAATTTACCTTCCTGGATAAGCATTAACATTCAATTTTCTCCCTCTGTGTCATAGAATAGAATCATAGAATAGATTGGGTTGGAAAAGACCTCCAAGATCATCGAGTCCAACCCTGTCCTCCTCAGGTTCCCTTCCCCCTTTTGGTCCCTCTTTGTGAGGTCTGGTTTTCCAAGCAGAGACTTCCCAGGGGACTCCTGAATTAATTTTTGTCACAGAATCTTTATCACTGAATCATTTAGGTTGGAAAACCCCTCTAAGATCATCAAGCCCAACCTTTTCCTCTCCTCTTCTTGTGAACTTGCTTATTCTCCACACCATGAAGCTCCATCCTGGTCCTGGTGCTCCAGAATTCAGAGTCACCTTCTCCAGATGATATTCCATTGTCCTTCACTGATGACACGTCCTTGCTTTGTGTCATCAGGGATTTTACTCAGAATTCTCCTGCTTTGCATTAGGAAAACATCACAGGGAATTGGTCTGGAGGCAAAACCTGGAGCAGCTCCAACTGTGATCCTGATTTAATAGTCCTGTTAGTGGTGAAAGCTGTGGGAGACTTCCTGATGCCCAGTGTCCTTCATGAACCTTCTGAGCATCCCCTTCCCAGCTGGACACACGTGGCATTGCAGCCAAACCCTGGTCCAGTTTCCAAGCCCCTGGTGTTGTGTGGCACAAAGCAAGAGGAGGCTGAGCAGCAGCCTGTGCTCACCTTGCTCTGACACCTCCCACCAGGAAATACAACACGAGGTCTGAGATGCCACCACTGTTTGGACTCAGGACATTCCTTACTTGATCTCTGGGTTTGGGATGCTCAGCTCCAGTTTAACGTCCTTGTTCCCACTGGCCATCCTTCCTTTTCCCCCTTTCCTCTTGAAACCCAAAGCAAGGGGTTGTACAGTGGGTTATCTTCAATCCTGGTTCCAGCCCAGAGTGCCCCTTTTCTTCTGCTGTTTTATTTTATTTCTCTGGAGAAAAGATTTTCTCATTTAACTGGTGGCTTTAATTTCCTTTCTAGGCTCTAATTCAGTTTGACTTGTGTTATTTTTCACTGATAATGTTGTTTCTCAGTTCTCAAGAAGCAGCTTTGTTTGGGATCATTTCTCTTTGTCTTCTTTGCATTCTCTCTGCTGATGTTGAGCATCTTTGGAGAGAGAATGAATTATCCAGTTGGGCTGGAGTTTTTCTTCATCATTTTTCACTGCCCCCTCTTTTTTCAGAATGCAAATTCCTCCTGATTTTACAGCCAAGAGCTGAAGAAATTCCCCTCATCCTTTCTGTTCCCATCCTTAAGTTTATGCAAACAGAGTTTGTTGAGTTCCCTTCATTTAAGAGTTCCTCTTGTGCTATTTACAGTTTTCATACTTAATAAATGTAGAGAAGTTTTAGTCCTCACAATTCTGGGTCAATATTGGCTCTTCACATTGACATCTGGGACTGGAATCCCTGGGGCACCTGGTGGTTGTTTCCTTGGTGGGAATCTTCCATCAGAGGTGAGAGATGGAGCTCAGGCTGCACCACTGCTGGTCCTGCTGACCCCAAAGGGGCTTCTTGGATGGTGAGACCTTCCAGAGTCATTCCCAGAAGGAAAATATGAGCCATTGGGCTCAATATATTGAACTGAGGAGAGATTCCTCAGAGGGGCAGCTCCATCTCTGCTCTGTGTGAGCAGGGACAGCACCCAGGGAATGGCTGGAGCTGTGCCAGGGCAGGGGCAGCACCCAGGGAATGGCTGGAGCTGTGCCAGGGCAGGGACAGCACCCAGGGAATGGCTGGAGCTGTGCCAGGGCAGGGACAGCACCCAGGGAATGGCTGGAGCTGTGCCAGGGCAGGGGCAGCACCCAGGGAATGGCTGGAGCTGTGCCAGGGCAGGGGCAGCACCCAGGGAATGGCTGGAGCTGTGTCGGGGCAGGGGCAGGTTGGATCTCAGCAAAAGGTCCTTCCCCCAGAGGGTGGTGGGCACTTTGGGGGCACACAATGGAAGGAAGGGCTGAAGCCACTGGAGAGTGTCCAAAGGAGGGCACAGAGATGGTTCAGGGCCTGGAGGGGCAGCGTGTGAGGGCACTGAGGGCACTTGGGGTGTTCAGATGGAGAAGAGGAGACTGAAGGGAGACCTCAGTGCAGTTCCGGCTTCCTGGGCAGGGGCAGAGGAGGGGCAGGCACTGAGCTCTGCTCTGTGGGGACCAGGGACAGCACCCAGGGAATGGCTGGAGCTGTGCCAGGGTAGGGACAGCACCCAGGGAATGGCTGGAGCTGTGCCAGGGCAGGGACAGGGCACAGGGAATGGCTGGAGCTGTGCCAGGGCAGGGACAGCACCCAGGGAATGGCTGGAGCTGTGCCAGGGCAGGGACAGCACCCAGGGAATGGCTGGAGCTGTGCCAGGGCAGGGTCAGGTTGGATCTCAGCAAAAGGTTCTTCCCCCAGAGGGTGGTGGGCACTGACCAGGCTCCCCAGGGCAGTGGGCACGGCCCCAAGGCTGCCAGAGCTGCAGGAGGGTTTGGATGATGCTCTGGGGCACAGGGGGTGACTCTTGGGGCTGTTCCTGTGCAGGGCTGAGGGCTGGACTGGATGGTCCTTGGGGGTCTTCCCAACTCAGGAGATTCTAATTTAGTCTGTTCTAGTCTGTTCTTTCTATTCCATTCCATGTTCCTGAATATGTTTTTGTAGAGATGTTTGTGCAGCAGAGCTGGTGTCTGACACTGTAAATCCTGCTCTGGTTCCTGGGCAGAACTGAAGCTTAATTAGTAGCTGCTAATTGTCCCCAGCATGGCCCTGTTTCACGAGTGACTCCTCTGTCAGCTGAACAAGCCACACTCACTTCTGGGCATGTGTCGGCCCCAAGTTCTAATTCCTGCTCTCATGTGCAACCTCTTGGGTGCTGAGCCTCTCTCTTGGGTGCTGAGCCCTCTCTTGGGTGCTGAGCCTCTCTCTTGGGTGCTGAGCCTCTCTCTTGCGTGCTGAGCCCTCTCTTGGGTGCTGAGCCTCTCTCTTGGGTGCTGAGTCCCCCTTTTGGATGCTGACCCCCTTTTGGGTGCTGAGTCTCTCTCTTGGGTGTTGAGTCCCTCTCTTGGTTGCTAAACCCCCTTTTTGGGTGCTGAGTCTCTCTCTTGGGTGCTGAGCCCCTCCCTTGGGTCCTGAGCCCCCTGTTTGGGTGCTGAACTACTCTCTTGGGTGCTGAGCCCCCCCTTGGGTGCTGAGCCCCCCCTTGGGTGCTGAGCCCTCCCTTGGGTGCTGAGCCCTCTCTTGGACGCTGAGCCCCCCTCTTGGGTGCTGAGCCCCCCTTTTGGATGCTGAGCCCCCCTCTTGGGTGCTGAGCCCCCCTTTTGGGTGCTGACCCCCTTTTGGGTGCAGACCCCTCTCTTGGGTGCTGAGCCCTCCCTTGGGTGCTGAGCCCCATTTTTGGATGCTGAGCCCCCCTTTTGGGTGCTGAGTCCTCTCTTGGGTGCTGAGCCCTCTCTTGGTGCTGAGCCCTCTCTTGTGTGCAGACCCCTCTCTTGAGTGCTGAGCCCCCCTTTTGGGTGCTGACCCCCTTTTGGGTGCAGACCCCCCTCTTGGGTGCAGACCCCTCTCTTGGGTGCTGACCCCTCTCTTGGTGCTGAGCCTCCCCTTGGGTGTTGAGCCCCCACTTTGCGTGCAGACCCCTCTCGGGTGCTGAGCCCCATTTTTGGATGCTGAGCCCCCATCTTGGGTGCTGAGCCCTCTCTTGGGTGCAGACCCCTCTCTTGGGTGCTGAGCCCTCTCTTGGGTGCAGACCCCTCTCTTGGGTGCAGACCCCTCTCTTGGGTGCTGAGCCCTCTCTTGGGTGCTGAGCCCTCTCTTGGGTGCAGACCCCTCTCTTGGGTGCTGAGCCCTCTCTTGGGTGCTGAGCCCTCTCTTGGGTGCAGACCTCTCTCTTGGGTGCTGAGCCCTCTCTTGTGTGCAGACCTCTCTCTTGGGTGCTGAGCCCTCTCTTGGGTGCTGAGCCCTCTCTTTTGTGCTGAGCCTCCCTCTGGGGTGCTGAGCCTCCCTCTGGGGTGCTGAGCCCTCTCTTGGGTGCTGAGCCCTCTCTTTTGTGCTGAGCCTCCCTCTGGGGTGCTGAGCCTCCCTCTTGTGTGCAGATCCCTCTCTTGGGTGCTGAGCCTCCCTCTGGGGTGCTGAGCCTCCCTCTGGGGTGCTGAGCCCTCTCTTCACCTGCACTCCGGAGCTGGAGTTGTGCTGTGTCCTGGCAGCATCCCCTGGGCAAGGCTCTCCCTGCAGGGCACCACCAGGGGTTGCCCACCGTGGGGAAGAGGCAGATTATTTCCCAATGGAATGATGTGTGACTGTGGCAGAGGTTCTGCCTGGCAAGACCACGTGGAAGAGCCAAGTGTGCCCCAAGCCCTGGTGGCACAGCCTGGGCTGCTGTTTGGGGCAGGGGGGCAGTGGCACCTCCCCAGGACAGGCCAGACACTTTGTGCCCCTCCAGCTCTGGGGGCCCAACACGTGCCCTTTCCCCTGAGCCCTTTCCCCCTGAGCCATTGAAGTGATTTAATTGTTTCTGCACTGGAGGTTTGCATTAATTTCTGTCTCTATAAACAGCCCGGCTGTTAAGCTGGAAATAAAACAATTATTCCCTGATAAAATCAGGAAGAACAGGCTATTTGAAAGCCTAAATGTTGATTCCTTATGGGTACCACTGAGGTGGCATTTTGTTGATGCCAGGCTGGTCTGGGGGTATTAAAGGAGTTCTGAAGGACTGGCCATGCCTTTCACTGGCCCAGCTGATAAAACTGGACAAGGTTTTGGGCAAACTGCTCCATTTATTGCAGTTTCAGCCTAATAAATTCTCTGCATCTTTGAATCCTCTTCTGTGCTGGTCACTGCTCGGTGTCAATGGCAAATGAATAATTTTTTCCCTGCAAATAATCAATATTACCTCATAAAACCTTCCAGTTCAGTGGCTACTCTACCTTTGCAAACACAGGTTTTGAACTCCCTCCTGCTCCTGCCATTCAGCTCGTTGCTGAACTCATTTTCTCCAGGGTTAATGAGAACAAATCCTTTGAACTGACTGGTTGGTTCAGTCTGATTTGGTGCAGGGCTCCCTCTGACTCCTTTCCAGGGAAATTGGTTATATGAATTATCAAGGGGTCCACTATGAAAAAAGTTTGATTAAGTTAATTAGAAATTCAGAACTTGGCCTTTGGCCAAAATGTAATTTATTTTCCCTAAGCCTGATTTGAAATTAAATCTTTGGGCAGGTTTTCATGTAAAAAATTCACAGGTTTCCTTAGCCCTTATTTTGTGTTTATAAAAAACCCCCAAAACACAAACCAAAAAGTGACACCAATGAATTAAAGTGTAGATGGATTTAAATGAGCAAATTAAACATGGAGAGACCCTGGATCAGGGTGGGGGTTGCCTCAATCACCTGGGATGGCTCAGGCCAGGGCAGAGTGTGGTGGTTTAAAGGTGAACAGGCAGGAGAAAGGAACCCAGGTCAGGAGAGATCATAAATCAGAGTTACAATTTAATAACAATATTACAATAAATGCAATGGCACAAAGAGAAATTGGGTTTAACCCCCAAACCCGGCAGTCTAACCCAGCCCCCTGGGGCACAAACACAGGGGGGTTTGGTGGCCCCTGTGCTGAGCCCCACGTGGTTCCCCTGAGTCCAAAGGAAAAGGAAGGGACAAACCTGTTGGTGCAGATGATGGCACAGTCTGGGCCAGAGTGGTGGGCTCCTCCTGGCCAGGGGCTGCTCCTCCTCTGCATCCAATGAGTGGTCCCAGAAGTCCCCAAAGGCCAAGATTGTCTCCCCTCAGGTTTGGGTGGGAGCCCCCAGTGCCTCCCCCAGGGCAGGGAGTTCCACACTGGGGGATCTGACTCTGGCAGTCAGGGGGGATTTTGGAATGGTTGCTGGCCCATGGGCAGAGCTGAGCCCTCAGGTGGGTGTGGAGGTGCCAAGGAGTCCCTGCAGGGCAGTTCTCCCAGCTCCTCTGCCAGGCTTCTTTCCCAGCCAGCTCCCAGCCTGAGGGCTCAGCTGTGCCCTGGGCAGCTGCTGCCAATGGGCCATTGGGAACAGTTGCTGGGCAATGAATGGAGGGTTTGGAATGCACAGCTTTGGTCACTGCCACACAGGGACAAACTGGGCCCACCTGCTCAACTGGGGCACAGAGACAGATCTCATAACCCACCAGTGGAGTGTGGATGAGGGTCCAGGGTCTGGACTGGTACCAGTGCCAGGGGCATCTGAGCTTCTGTGCTGCTCCATTGGCTTAGACATGGTTTGTCTCCTGCCAGCCAAACCTGAGCTGGCATCACAGCAAATCCTGAGCCAAAGCCCATCCTGAGGGTGGAATTTTCACCTTCCACTTGGCCTGCCCCAATGTCCAAACCACTCCTGCATTTGGGATTACTGGGAGACCCCAAAGGCTCTGACCATCCTTCCTGGGTGCACCTGGATGCAGCCTCATCTCCATGGCACCAGGATCTTACCATGGTCATCCTCCTGAGGGGCTGCACTCTCTGCCAAGGGTGAGGGTGCCACGTGGGGGGTTTGCTGGACCCCGGTTTCCAAACCTGCTGAGGGACAGCCCATCTCTGCTGCTGTCACAAACATGGGCAGCTCTGAAACAGAGCACAGAAGTGCCATCTGCACCCACAGAGCAGCTCTGAGAGTGGTTGGGTCTTGCTTTCCTCCTACATATTCCTGGGGAGGGGCAGAGGAGGGACAGGCACTGATCTCTGCCCTGTGGGGACCAGGGGCAGCACCCAGGGAATGGTTGGAGCTGTGCCAGGGCAGGGGCAGCACCCAGGGAATGGCTGGAGCTGTGCCAGGGCAGGGACAGCACCCAGGGAAGGGCTGGAGCTGTGCCAGGGCAGGGGCAGCACCCAGGGAATGGCTGGAGCTGTGCCAGGGCAGGGACAGCACCCAGGGAATGGCTGGAGCTGTGCCAGGGCAGGGACAGCACCCAGGGAATGGCTGGAGCTGTGCCAGGGCAGGGGCAGGTTGGATCTCAGCAAAAGGTTCTTCCCCCAGAGGGTGGTGGGCACTGAGCAGGCTCCCCAGGGCAGTGGGCACGGCCCCAAGGCTGCCAGAGCTGCAGGAGGGTTTGGATGATGCTCTGGGGCACAGGGGGTGACTCTGGGGATGTTCCTGTGCAGGGCTGAGGGTTGGACTGGATGGTCCTTGGGGGTCCCTTCCAGCTCAGGAGTTTCTGGGATCCTGTGAGATGAAGGTTTTGCTGCTGGGCACCCTTTCCCTGCAGTGGGACATGCCAGGGAGGCTGAGCTGGGCAGGAGGATGGAAAGGCAAACCCTGCCCAGCTGGCAGGTCTGTGCACTGCCTCTTGCTCTCTTCTTTCTGAAGAGAAACACATTCCTCTCTTGGGATTTAAAATAAAACTCCAAATTATATAAAGTTCAGGCTTTTCTAGAATTTTTTAAACTAGACTTATCTTGAGGGTGGTTCTTTGGGCTCCATGGTGGCTCCAGACTCAGCTGAGACCCAGGGCCATGGGCTGCCCAGCCCAGTGCCCACAGCAGAGCTCCCAGAACCCTGGGACTCCTTTCCTTCTCTCCACACCACTTATTCCCTCCATCCCTCTACTTCCATTTTTTGGACAGACAATTCTGGAATAAGGCAATGAGGCATCATTAATGCTTGGGATGTGCTTGGATGTTCACAGGGGAAAGTGCTACCAAAGTCCACCATTTTCTTGGCACTGCTTTTAAATCATCCCTGTGTTGAATCCAAGTCAAGGGACTGGTATTCCTCATGATTCAGGGTGAGAAGTGTGGAGGGGGATGAAGAGGCCCAGGTACCTTCTGCAAGGCTGGTTGGCTCCTGTCAGGCTTAAACCCCCTTGAGACAGGCAAGAAATACACTCTCTGCCCCACCTAAATGATTTTATAATCACCCCTGGCCTTTGTTTTATTCTTCTGCCCATTCACTATTTTAATTATGATTTTTTTTCCCCCCTCCCTGGGCAGTAAAACCTCTTGGATTTTGCCTTTTGGTTCAGTTATTTCGGGAACTCATTAAATGCCTGGGTCACGTGTTGGTTATTAGAAAATGAAAACAACTCTGGCTGTGCCATGGGAGAGACTTCACGGTGAATTACCGGAGTTAAGTAGTGGCTTAACAGCTTGAGACTCTTCTAACATTAGGCAGGGTTTTTTTAGCCCTTTAATGCATGGCAGATTATGATGCTTCCTGTGCTGAATGGGATGAGGTTATTGTCTGTGGTTGGTTTAATGTGGATCCTTGTAGAGGGATAACACACAATCCTGTGCAGGCTGCAGAGGAATTAGAGGGTGTTCTGTGTTTGGCAAGGACAAGGATTTAAATAAGGGGAGGGGAAACCTCCTCAGCAATAGGCAAAGCCCATCCTACTGCTCAGCCACTCTCCCAGCTCTTGCCTAACAGGGTTGAGGCTGGAGCTGGAGTGGAATCATGGGGTGATTCACCAAACTTCCCATTCCTGTCGTCCCCAGACGGATCACTGTTCCTCTCATCCCTCCCCTCCCTCCAGCTGAGATCATCGAAACCTCTGGGGCAACTGGGAGTGCTAAAGAGCCCCAGAGCCTGCCCTGAGAAGCAGCAGAGCCAGTGGTGAGACAGAGCAGAGGAGGAATCAATACCCCAGGGCTCTGCGGCAGCAACCTCGTGGAGACCGACAGGAGCTAATGCTGAGCCCCCTGGCAGGGGGTGATGGATGCTGAGGGGCCACAGAGCCTCTTTACTGACTGACCCCAAGCTTTTAGGGCTGTCTATCTGTGCTGTGAGTTCTTTATAGCACAAGGGCAGGTTGGATTTTTTTATGCTGGTTCTTAGTTAATCAGGAGAAAATGCCCCTGGTCTGAGAAGAGTTTGGGTGGGAGCCCAGGAAAAAGCTGACAGGAAAAAGGCTCCTGAATATCAACCAGTCCTTTCATCTGAAACTTGAATTGGTTGTGATTTTACTCATCATTTGATATCAGATGGTAACTTTGGAGCACAGGATCCCAGGAGATGCTGAGCTGGGAGGGACCCCCAAGGACCATCCAGTCCAACCCTCAGCCCTGCACAGGAACAGCCCCAAGAGTCACCCCCTGTGCCCCAGAGCATCATCCAAACCCTCCTGAAGCTCTGGCAGCCTTGGGGCCGTGCCCACTGCCCTGGGGAGCCTGGTCAGTGCCCACCACCCTCTGGGGGAAGAACCTTTTGCTGAGATCCAACCTGCCCCTGCCCTGGCACAGCTCCAGCCATTCCCTGGGTGCTGCCCCTGCCCTGGCACAGCTCCAGCCATTCCCTGGGTGCTGTCCCTGCCCTGGCACAGCTCCAGCCATTTCCTGGGTGCTGTCCCTGCCCTGGCACAGCTCCAGCCATTCCCTGGGTGCTGTCCCTGCCCTGGCACAGCTCCAGCCATTCCCTGGGTGCTGTCCCTGCCCTGGCACAGCTCCAGCCATTCCCTGGGTGCTGCCCCTGCCCTGGCACAGCTCCAGCCATTCCCTGGGTGCTGCCCCTGGTCCCACAGAGCAGAGATCAGTGCCTGCCCCTCCTCTGTCCCTCCCGAAAAGGAAAAAGTAATAATCAAAATATTTCCAGATGTTTACTGTTCTTTAATCAGTTAATAAGAGTTTGTTCTGGGTGCACAGACAAGCTTAGGGATCTGTATCTTAAAATAGGCCAGATGATGCCATGGGAGTCTCAGGCACAGAGGGAACACTCTGCAGACACATCTTGCTGTGGCACAGAGAGACCCTGCTCTGAGGGAACAGCAGGGAAGGGAAGAGAGACCAGGCAGCTGTACTGGGAGTTCAGAGGCTGGGAATGGCACAGGCTCAGGTTTGCTCAGTGATCATTCTTTCCCCTTATCAGACTGTTTTCCTTTCATGACAAAATGAACCAGACTGAGCTGCCCAGAGCAGCTGTGGCTGCCCCATCCCTGGGAGTGTCCAAGGCCAGGTTGGACAGGGCTTGGAGCACCCTGGGCTGGTGGGAGGTGTCCCTGCCCATGGCAGGGGATGGAGTTAAATGGGCCTTAAGTCCCTTCCAACCCAAACCATTCTGTGATTCTGTGAATAAAGTTCATCTGTTCAGCTCCTCACCCACAGGTGCTTCATTGTAGCCCCTTCCAGGGCTCCTGGCAACCCTTGGGGCACCCTCTGGGACTGGCTGTGGGGCAGGGGGACAGTGTGGGGGTACTGCAGGGAAGGGCTACAGAGGCTCCCACTCCTGTGCAAACTCCATAACCACCTGGTCCTCAAGCTCTTGTAGTTTTTGTTGTTGAACAAGGTTCTGGGTTTTTGAATAAATGCCAAGAAAGAGTCAAACAGCACTTGCCACTTCCCTTTGGGACCAAGGTGTTGAGGAAGGCAGCAGGTCCTTGAGGCCAAAGCCAGCTGTGAACAGCAACCAGGTGGTCCTCAGCATCCCACCCTTTCCCGGCTCCTCCCCACCCTGCTCTGGTGCAAACCCCCCAGTTGCAGAGGGCAAGGTGAGTGCTGAGAGGAGATGGAGCAAAGTCCATGCCCTGGTCAAGGCAGAGCCACTCAGGCTGTGCCAGCCCTGCCAGCCCTGCCAGGGGCTGTTCCCCTGATTGCAGCTCATCCCTTCTCCCTCTCTGGGCTCTTACCCTCTGCATCTCCCCAAACCACAGCGTGGAACCCAAATGCAGTGCACTGTGTGGTGGCACCAGGAATGCCCCTTGTTTTGCTGTGTTGGCCTCAGGAAGGGCAGTGGCTGCAGAGGACTTGACACCAAAGCCACACTGTGCCTTCAGATCTTTGCTATTTAATAAAAAATGCAAGAAGAAAAGCAGCAGAACAAACCCACCCCTTGGCTTTGTGCTCCCAGGAGCATCAGTGAAACAGAAACTCAAGGAGGTGCAGCTCTCTGCTTCCACTTGAGCAGGTTTGGTAGAGAGTTTGGAAGGAAAAGAGGCAAAAGCCGTGGTGTTCCACATGCCCCCCTGTCACTGTTCACAGGAGAATGCCCATTAGGAGTCAGAATTGCCATGTAAGGAGCTCAGCCTGGTCCTGCTGGGCACTGTGCTGGGCAGAGATCACAGAATCACATGGGTTGGAAGAGACCTCTGAGATCATCAAGGCCAACCCTTGATCCAACCCCACTGTGATCACCAGATCATGACACTCAGTGCCACATCCAGCCTCATCTTAAACACCCCCAGGAATGGGGAATCCACCCCCTCTCTGGGCAGCCCATTCCAATCCCTGAGCACTCTCTCTGTAAGGAATTTCTTCCTGATATCCAACCTAAACCTCCCCTGGCAGAGCTTAAGCTGTTCCCTCTTGTCCTGCTGTTGGTTGCCTGGGAGAAGAGACCAACCCCCACCTGGCCACAACTTCCCTTCAGGCAGTTCCAGACAGTGCTGAGGTCACCTCTGAGCCTCCTCTTCTCCAGGCTGAACACCCCCAGCTCCCTCAGCCTCTCCCCACAGCACTTGTGCTCCAGTCCCTTCTCCAGCCTCGTTGCTCTTCTCTTCTCACTTGGGTTGGAAGAGACCTCTGAGACCATCAACCCTTGATCCAACCCCACTGGGATCACCAGCCCAGGGCACAGAGTGGGGCACAGAGTGCCCTGGGCTGGTGATCCCAGTGGGGTTGGATCAAGACATGGTGGATTCTCTGTCCCTGGAGGTGTTTCAGAGGACACTCAGTGCCACATCCAGTCCCTTCTCCAGCCTCGTTGCTCTTCTCTGGCCCCACAGGGATGGTGGGCAGAGATCCCACAGGGATGGTGGGCAGAGCTCACACAGGGATGGTGGGCAGAGATCCCACAGGGATGGTGGGCAGAGCTCACACAGGGATGGTGGGCAGAGATTCCACAGGGATGGTGGGCAGAGCTCACACAGGGATGGTGGGCAGAGCTCACACAGGGATGGTGGGCAGAGATCCCACAGGGATGGTGGGCAGAGATCCCACAGGGATGCTGAGCAGAGGGGCAGCCTTTGGAAAGCATTCCCAGAGACCTGGACAAGCTCTGAGCTGGTCCCTGCTCCTCTGTCCTGCCCCCAGGTTGGTGCTGTCAAGGGAAAAGTACCCACAAGTGTCAAACACTTTCCAAGCAAGTTTGAAATTCTGTCAATCCTCTATGTGATTCTTTCCACGAGAGAAAAAGAAGGAGGAATAATCTGCAGAGTGAATGTCTTTGACCTCTAAAACACAGCTGGGTGTGCAAGCAGCACATCCTGCCTTAAAAAAGCTGGAAAACAAACGGCTTTGCCTTTCCCCTCTGGCCCATCCCACTCCCACTGTCCCCTCCTCTCACCGCTCACAGCCAGCTCTTCCCAGCCAGCCCAGCTCCAGCACGGAGCCCAACTAACAACCCCCCTGAAGTAATTAGCTCAGGTTTTGGGCAGTGTGTGGCCTCTAATGAGGGTGTTCTTCACTGCGGGGGCAGCGCTGAACTGAGGGAACCCCTCGGGGTGGGCTCTCCCAGCTCTCAGACCCCGCTCAGCGTGGGTGGATGGGGCTGATTTGGAATGCAGGGCTTTGAGCTGCTCTTCAGGGAGTTCTCCCTGCTGTTAAGGTTGATTTATAACAATTTTTTTGAACTGCTGGGAAAGTTTCAGGATAGTGGAGGAAAAGTTGGATTTGCATCACTGTTAAAAAAAAAAAACAAAAAAACAAAAGAAGTGAAGGGAGTGTAAATTGGTGCAAAACTGTTGGATGGTACTTTCTGTGGGAAGGGCTGATCCAACCTCCACATGGCACATGTGAAAGGAATTAAAACCTTGTTTCAGGAGGAGTTTATTGGTTTCCTGTTTTAGGGGTGAATCAGGTGTTGTGGTTTCGAACAGCTTTTGTGTCACTTTTGCAGTATGTGCTTGTTTTTAGGAAGGAACTCCTAAAAATGGTTTGGGGATCAGAGGGATGTGCTGGAATGACCCTGAGTGAAGGAGATGCCTCAAAGCAGAACTGTCCAACACCTCTTATGTAGGTAAGGACAACCCAGTGATCATCCAAGAGAGAAGAATGGAGAACTAACCAGGCACCAGCTCATCTCTTTGAACTTCTGCTCGTTTGGGGCCTTCTAAGTGAATTTCTACAGAGAATAAAGGCAAGATTCTGGTAGTGGAGCTCAGCTGGGAGTGCCCAAGTCCCCAGAGCAGGACCCTGGGGTGCCTCATGGCTGGTGATGGGGCTCTCACTGAGCAGTGAAGGTGCAGGATCACCACAGGGGATTTTCAAGCTGCTTGTCCATTTTCCCAAAGGAATTCTGCTGTTCCAACAGGATTTTTTCTGGGCAGTGTGATATTTCCCTCGGGAGGTTGGACCATGTGCTGCTGCTTGCACAGGCCTGCCAAGCCCATTGTCAGGTGATGGTCCCTCTGGTTTCCTCCCATCAGTTGGGAGTTTAGATGCCAGCTTGGCAGACCTGCACAAACCCTGCCACGCTTTCTTGGCACGGCTCTTGTGGTGTGGAAAAATATTCACTCCTCAAGGTCTGTGTGGCAGAGCGTGGTGGCACGTGGAGCTCAGGGCTCACAAGAGGGTGCTGATGTTGGCAGGAACACGATGCCAACGTGGCGACACTTCTACAGCTCCATTAATTCACCCAGGTGCTCATGGCATGGAGCTGCCTGTCACCTTGCAGAGACTGGAATCATCCATCATGCGAAGATGATGAAACCTCAGGTTTTGTGGAGTCCTCTCGAAATTGGGAAGAGGAAGAACAGTGTGAAGAACTGTGTTCTACTACTCTGGCCCAAGACAGTGGTTTTGAAGCTTCATAGCCTGATTATCTCACTTTCTCCTCTCTCATGCACTTGTTTCAATGCCTACAGTGACACACAGTGGTGATGGGTTTCTGCTGTGCCAAAGCACTTGCCTTGACATGGGAGGTTGAGTAGAGGACACTGGAGAGGTGGAAATGGTGACTGCCAAGCTCCCCTTGCAGGACCACAGTGCCCTGGGCTGGCTCCACCTGCTGATGTGGCTTGGGCTCCAAACTGCTCCTCAGATGGTCAGATAAGGAAGCCTGGGAGCTTTTTACTCTTCCATCCAAGATATTGCCCATTCACTGCTGGGTTTCTCCACAGTCAGTAGAGAAGTGCAGGTTTCATAAGCTGATTTGTACCATAAATGCCACACTCAAATCCTCTTTATTTTCTGTGACAATGCAAGTTCTTTTTATCCCTGTGTGAGCAGCCACGAAACAAAAGATTTTGGCTCTCATATTTCTCCTTTCCCTCATGCTCCTGTTGAGCCAGAGAGCCCAGCAGGCAAGTGTGGCTCTCTTGTTCCTTGGGAGAACATCCCTCATTGTCACTGGGTGTGTTTGCCTTCCCTCTCCAGGTGGTGTGTTGGCAGGGGAGGCAGTTTGATGGCAGCTTCCATGGGGATTATTCCATTGCTCCATTTCTGAAGAGTTTTGGATTTCTTTTTTTCACTTGCTTTGAGAAGGAAAAGGAAGAGATGAGGAGAAGCCTTAGGGTGTCTTCCTACTTCAGCAGTTGGTCCACTTGGTAGTCTGTAGACTGGCTGTGTAGAATCCCAGGCTGGTTTGGGTTGGAAGGACCTTAAAACTCAACTCATTCCACCCCTTGCCATGGACAGGAACACCTCCCACCAGCCCAGGTTGTCCCTCACCCTTGGACACCTCCAGGACAGCTCCAGGCAAGCCCTTATTTCCAAATCCCAGCTTTCCCAGCTATGAAGAAGATAAAAACCAGTGCTGAGATATCTTGTTAGAAAGGTCTGGAAGTTGAGGACAAGCTGTAAACAAAGGCACAGAAAATGGGTGGAAAATACGGAATCATCTGTTTGTGAGGCATCATCCCTTGGAGCAGCAGTACCTGGAAACAACAGAGCTGCCCCCCTGGAGCTGTGGGGTGGGGTGGGAGCAGCCCCTCGGCGTTCCATGGAGCAGGGCAGCAGTTCCATGGAGCAGAGCAGCAGTTCCATGGAGCAGGGCAGCAGTTCCATGGAGCAGGGCAGCAGTTCTGGAGCTCCAGCATCCCCAAATCGCTCCTGGCCGGCAGCGCGCGGGTCAAGGTCAAGCTGTTGGCAGGCTGCATCCCTCCGGAGCTGAGCCAGAGGGGCATAAACACCCCCTAAACATCCAGCCCGCTGTCTCTGCCGCGCTGATGGGCAGTCCCGTGCCCGGGCTGTGCCCGCAGCCCGCGGGGTCCCCGCGGGGAAGGGGCGGCCGCGGGCGGGCACCGCTGCTGCGCTGCTCTGACATTTCCGCCCGCTGGTGCCCAACCAATTGGCGGGGCTGGAGCAGCGACACATGAAATATGATGATTTTCTGCCCAAGAGGAGGAGGAGGAGGAGGAGGAGGAGGGAGCAGGGAGGAGGGAGGAGAGGGCGGGAGAGCCGCTCGCTCCCGATGGTCTCATGCCGGGGGCTGCCGAGAGGAGCGGCCCGAGCGCAGCCGCAGCGCCCCGGGGATGCCCCCCGCGCCCCGACCGCCAGGATGCCGCTGCCACCCAGGTGGGCCGGGCGCCGGTGGCACCAGGAGAGGCCGGGGGACACTGCCAGGGGGTGCCAGGCCTGGGAACCCCCGCCTTTGGGGACCCGGCTCGGAGCTGTGCCACTCCCGGGGCCACCGGCGCTTTGCAGTGCTGCTTAGCTGGGGGCTGAGCGATTTGTTTTGGGGGGGTGGTTTCGGTTGGGTTTGCCTAAAACCCGAGATGCCACTCCTGGAGGAACGTTTTCATGCTGTGCCAGGGCTGCTCGGTTCAAACTTCGCAGCCTGAGCCTTAGTTTGATGGGAAGCACTTGACAGAGCTGCTCTGGGCATGTCATTAACCCTCTCCCGGCCCCGCCTGGCACGGAAACTGTTAATCCCCAAAATTCACTTGCAACAAATTTAACCCTGAGGAGGAGCGAGCGTAGAACTCCCGGAATGGCATCGAGCAGCTGTTCATCTTTATAATGACTTTGCATTTATCCCAGAGCCGGGTGGCAAGTTTTCAGATGGATATTATTTTCCCAAAGGCGAGGAGGGACCTATTAAAAAAAAAAAATCATACAATAATCTTCCCGAAGCAAAGGTGGGAGTGCAAACCACCCTCCCCCTGCTCCGGCTGTGCCGCCGCTGCCGCTTTATTAATTTCCCTGCGCCCTGAATGACAGTCCTCCAGAAGTGATAATTGGTGCACTGTGTCTTTAAAAGGTTAAAACCCTTTTCAAAAAGGCCTAGACTCATAGTGGGAAAAGACAAGAGAGGCTTTGGCTGGCTTTGGATCCAGAAAACAGCTGCTGATTAGAGTCTGCGTCTTCGGGCTGAATTTATTACATATTTTTCAGCAGCAGGGATTCTAGGAGGAAGCTTCCGTTTGGGTTTCTTGCTCGTGGTTTATTTTTATTCAGAGGAATAACAGAGGAAGGATTTGTTCCGGCTGGAGCATGCTCACAACCTGCAAGACCTCCCATTATTAAACTGCCTACTTTGGGCTTTAATATACATGTGGTATTTTTTTTTTTTTAATTTTTATTAGCGTTATTATTATTTGGCAGCGTGCATCTCTATTTTTTGTTTCAATAATTTATTTTGAAAGGAAGCTGATCTCGTAATGAGCCTTCTCCTTCCTTACTTGAAACAGGTGCTAATGAAAGAATGCAAATAGCACCGGCAGAGCCGAACATTTCATAAAGAAGGGAACAGTCCCCGACCCCCGAGGCTCCGGGCTGTGCCCACCGGCCCCAGCAAAGGTAGGCACGGGCGCTTTTGTTGCTATTTTCGCTGTTGTTCTCTGCGTGGATGTTCGCCCGGGTTGGCTCCCCCCTCCCCTGACTGCGGCCGGCGAGATTCCATTTTGCCTCCCGAAAGGTGTCAGGTTGCCACGGGGCGAGCTCAGACATTCCCAGCCCGATGGATCCCGCGCCCGGATCGCTGGGTGGCCGCGCCGGGAGCGGTGGCACAGCCCGGCCGTGGCACAGCACGGTGGCAGTGGCACAGCCCGGCGGTGGCACAGCCCGGTGCTGGTGGCACAGCTCGGCGGTGGCAGACCACGGTGGCAGTGGCACAGCCCGGCGGTTTCACAGCCCGGGGATGGCACAACTCGGCGGTGGCAGAGCCCGGTGCTGGTGGCACAGCCCGGTGCTGGTGGCAGAGCCCGGTGGTGGCACAGCTCGGCGGTGGCACAGCACGGTGGCAGTGGCACAGCCCGGCGGTGTCACAGCCCGGTGCTGGTGTCACAGCCCGGCGGTGGCACAGCCCGGGGATGGCACAACTCGGCGGTGGCACAGCCCGGTGCTGGTGGCACAGCCCGGTGCTGGTGGCAGAGCTCGGCGGTGGCAGAGCTCGGCGGTGGCGGAGCTCGGCGGTGGCAGAGCCCGGCGGTGGCACAGCCCGGCGGTGGCACAGCTCGGCGGTGGCAGAGCCCGGTGCTGGCACAGCCCGCCGGTGGCACAGCCCGCCGGTGGCACAGCTCGGCGGTGGCACAGCCCGGTAGTGGCACAGCCCGGCGCGGAGCTGCGTCCCCTCCACGCTCGCAGCTACTTTGCCGCTTAATTAGCCCTGGCTGTCGCATGAATTTATCGTCGCTTGACAGCAACTTCATTTTCTCCCAACGTGCGGGGAGAGAGGGGCTGGTTGTTTCGGCGCTGCTGGTGGGAGGCAGCGCTGGGGGCGGTGGGAGTGAGTGCCGAGAGGTGCCAGCGCCGTGCCAGCGCCGTGCCAGCGCCGTGCCAGCCGGAGCGCGGCGTGCGCAGGGACACGCGCTCCGGGGCATCCCGGCCACTGCGTCGCTGGCAAGATGGGCACGTTGCTCCGTGGGGAGCCTCGTCCTCCCCGGCATCCCGTGCCCAGGCCCTGCGCAGCTTCCCGTCCTGCGGCCCCGCTCCCTGCGCAGGGAGGCGGCTCTTTGGGACCTGGGGGAAATGTTAAAAATACAATATTCCAGCCCTCGCTGGAACAGCCCGTGGTTGAATCCCTGCACAAAGCACTGGGGTTTATTTCCCCCGCCGCTGCCCGGTTTTCTGTGCCTGCGCGGGGTCTGGCATTGAGGCATCACCCTCTGGGCTCTGCTTGGCGAGTTTGGCGGTGCCGGAGCAGCCGCAGCTCCTGCGGTACCCGCGGGGCTCCGGCTCAGCCTCCCTGTTCCCACTGCAGTGGCCTCTCCGAGGGCCAAATCCAGCCCTGCTGGGGCTCAGCCACCTCCGAGGGCAGGAATTAGCCCTTTGTCTGGGAGTTTATATTTACATTTCGGGGTGTTTAAGTCTGTCCGTGCCGTGTGTTGTTGCTGCTCTCCGTGTTACTTGTACGGGTTTCTCCCGACTGTTTAGGGGAGGATTTGCAAAAAAAGTTTACCCCAATTAATTGTGCAGGCTGAGGGTGGGCAGCACATGAAATAAAATGCTTATTTTATATAAACAACCCCTTGAGGCTTTCTGGAAGGAGAACTTGCCAGTGTCTAACCTGACAGAGGAAAAGTAACTCAAACTCAACCTGCAGTCTGGTCTGTGCCCCCCCTTTCCAAAAGCAGAAAATTTTTAATTAAGAGCATGATGTGGAGTGTGTGCAGGAGAACAGGATTAAAACTTGGAGCCAGTGGGAAGGGAATGTTCCCCTGCACCTGGTTTTGGTGGGGCTGGAAGCACCTCGTGTCCCCTGCCCTCCTGCTCTGCCAGAAAAGAACATGAGTCTTTCCCAGACCTTCCTCTCGCTGCTGGTCCTGCAGGATGGCACTTTCTCCCTGGTTTCCATGCCATGCCAGGGAAGGAGTCTGTCCAATGCTACTTGGTTTTATTTTTCTGTTGGAGATACAAATTCTTCCACAGCTGCAACCAAATGTGGGGGGTTGGCCTTTCCTCCTGCCTGCTTTGGCTGAGCTCAGGTCTCTGCACAGCCCTGGGCTGCTCCTCTCCTGTCCCGAGCTCTGCAGGGAATGGGAAACATCTTGGATGAGAAACCTCGAGGGAAAGCCCAGACGGGTGGGAACTAAAGGAGGGAGAGGATGGAAAGTTGATGTTTTTCCTCTCAAAGTGCCTCTTGCACAGGGCATGGGCCTCTGGGGCCACAGTGCCCTTTGAGCAGAGAATCACAGAATGGATTGGGTTGGAAAAGACCTCCAAGATCAGCAAGTCCAACCCTTGGGCCAACCCCACTGTGATCACCAGCCCAGGGCACAGAGTGGTTGGATCAAGACATGGTGGATTCTCACTCAGTGCCACATCCACAGAATCACAGAATGGATTGGGTTGGAAAAGACCTCCAAGATCAGCAAGTCCAACCCTTGGGCCAACTCCAGTCCCTTTACCAGATCATGGCACTCAGTGCCACGGCCAAGCTCAGCTGAAAAACCTCCAGGGATGGGGAATCCACCAACACAGAATTCACAGAATGGGTTGGGTTGGAAGAGACCTCTGAGATCATCAAGTCCAACCCTTGATCCAACCCTACTGTGATCACCAGCCCAGGGCACTTTGTGCCCTGGGCTGGTGATCACAGTGGGGTTGGATCAAGACGTGGATTCTCACTCAGTGCCACATCCAGTCTCATCCTAAAAACCTCCAGGAATGGAGAATCCACCCCCTCTCTGGGCAGCCCATTCCAATCCCTGAGCACTCTCTCTGCAAAGAAGTTTTTTCTGCTCTCCAACTTCAATTTCCCCTGGCAGAGCTTGAGCCCATCGTGCCCCCCTGTCCTATTGCCCAACCCAAACCCTCACCCAGCAGCAGTCTGGGCAGGACAGAGAGGATTTTGGCTGAGGATGTCCCACAGCCCAGGGTGCTTCTGTGCAGAGGTGGTGGCATCTGAGTCCTGCTGGGAATTCTCTGCTAGGAGGTCTCCCACCTTGGGACCAGTGGGGGTTGGTGGCCCTGCTTCCCAGGCTGTTATCCCTCCATCACCTCATGAGAAAGGGAAATGAAATGTTTTCCCAGGCACCAGAGTTTGGGTCATCCATCCAGATCATGCTTGTGAAAGATGCTGTTCATTATATTGCTTGAAACAGTTGTGAACTCCTATAACCACACACAACATGCAAGGTCAGGGCTTCCAAATGGCTCTGCAGCACCTTGGCTCCTTCCTGGTGATGATTGAGGTCTGTTGATGGAGTCCTGGAAATGGGATATTTGTTGGGAATTGAGATAGCTGTTGATGGGCCAAGATGTTTTATAGCCCCCTGGAGGTGTCTGGGTCAGTCTGTTTAAAGGCCTTCTCCTCAGGTGCACTTTAATTCTGCATTTCCACCTGGTCTAGCCATTCCCAGAAATGTGTCTCTGGTCAGGGAGTGGAGCTGGTGAGGAAGGGACTGGTGCCAGGAGAGCAGGAACACACTACTGACCTAACCCCAGAATTTTTAATTGCACCAGCTGTGAGTGAGTCTTTCTGCCTCGTGCTTGTAGGAGCACAAACAACTCTAAAATTGGTTTGGGGCTAAAAAATATCTCTTTCTCCATGTGAAGTTAAATCTCTGCAGCTGGCTCAGTGACTGCAGGTGTGTGATGTGGGATATGTGGATCCCAAGGACCTGCAGAGCCCAGCTCAGGTTTGTTTGCCTCTTTCAAGGTGTGTGTTGTCTCTGAAGAGGATCTTCAGAACTGTCTCAGAGGGCTGGGCTGGTGGTTGCTTGCCCATATTTAACCATATTATTGCCCTTGCTGCAAAGGGGATTTTGGGATTCATGGGCCACATCTCTTCATTTGGGTCTTTAAAAAGCTCAGGAACTTTTGTGCCAAGAATGGAAATGTCACAGCTTTGGAAGTTGTGGATTTGCTCCACTCTGATCTCGGTGCTGTGCTGAGGTGGGGAAGGAGGGGGGGACCAGCATGGCCTTTTTTGTTCCTATTTAACCTTTCTGTGTCTTACTTTTTCTTCTGTGTGGGAAACGGGGAGGAGGGAGGGGGAGCTGCTTGGCCAAGATCTCAGTGTGAGTCCCTGGCAGATTGAAAACACAAGTAATAAGTTTTGACTCTAAGCTCCAACTGCAGACAGCAGCACTGGCTGGGGCTTTCCTTTGGTAGGTCATTATTTGCTGGGTGGACTCTGGGGCTGAGGGGAAGTGTGGGAGGAAACCTGTTTTCCTGGGGAAGCAATTCCTGGAGCCTGGTGGGGTTTGTTGCACTGATGTTGAGTCTTGAGGAGAAGCTCCAGAGGAGCTCTGGGGGCAGTGGGTGCTCTGGTGGGATTGGACCTGCCTGGAGGGGAATGTCCCACCTGGTTCTGAGGAATTGGAGGGATTGGAGGTTTTGTTGCACTGATGTTGAGTCTTGAGGAGAAGCCCCAGAGGAGCTCTGGGGTCAGTGGGTGCTCTGGTGGGATTGGACCTGCTTGGAGAGGAGTATCCCACCTGGTTCTGGGGACTGGAGGGATTGAAGGTTTTGTTGCACTGATGTTGAGCCTTCAGAAGGCCCAGAGGAGCTCTGGGGGCAGTGGGTGCTCTGGTGGGGTTGGACCTGCTTGGAGGGGAATGTCCCACCTGGTTCTGGGGACTGGAGGGATCAAAGGAACCCCATTGCCTGGGGGGTGGCCAGTTTGGGCTCTCAGGGGGCTGTGTGTCCAAGCCTGCTGTGCAGGGACTCAGGATGCTGCTGCATCCCCAGGGAGCCCCAGAAACAGCTGCTGGGATGGTCCCCAGGGGGAGCCCAGCTCTGGTCCCACCACAGGGCTGGGCTGATGTGACCCAGCATGCCCTGATGACCCTGTCCCTCATCCTGGCTCCTCTGCCTCTCCCTGCAGCTGGGAGAGGAGGATCCCTCAGCCCTGCTGCTCCAGGGCTACTTGCAGGCTCTCTGCAGGGGTATCCCATGGGGTTCAAGTCCTTCAGATGGGTTTTCCACCCTTTGAGCAGCCCAGATTTGCAGGCAGCAGAGACAGTGGCCCTCCCTTTCTTCCCCCTGAGCCATCTCATGACTCTGGCAGCTCCTGCTGTGGGACACCTGAGCACCTCTGAGAGGAGCTTAGTCAATAAATGCAGTGGAGGAGAAAACCACAGGTGTCTGGAGCATCTCCTGCCTCCCTGGAGGGAGCCCCAAGGGCTCTGCTGAGTCAGAGCCCTGGGCTGGGGGCTGCAGTGAGTAAACCCTGATGGAACAAGTGATGCACTGGAGACATCACCCCAGAATTGATGAGTCTGTTAAAGTCCCACTGAGAAAGGCAAGAGCTGCTCGTGGTGATGTCAGGGATGATCTCAGAGTCCTTGAAAATGCTCCTCAGATCCAACCAGAACTTCTTACCTGCTTTTTTTAGTTGTCATCAGAGTTTAAGCACGTTTGATGTACCTCAGTGGGTGTTGCTGCTTAAAGGGTGGGTTTGAAATCTAAAGGTCTGGGATGCTGGAAACAACTGAAGGAAAAAATGGATTTTACATGGAATTTTATAAATGCTCATGTGCAAAAAACCATGTTCCTGGGAGGGGTTCAGCTGCACAAGCACCATCCCATCCCACCCCAGCCCTGAACCCTCCAAGCCTCACCCAACCCACATCACCTCATTGTTTCAAAGGCTTTCCCAATCCCCATCAGCCCATTTCCCTTTATCTGTGTTTTAGCCCATGGAAATAATTTTATGATCTCTTACCTTGCTTGTTTTGGCCTTCACCTGGTTCTGTGTTGCTTTTCAGAGTCACCACAACCCTGAGCTTTGCCTGTTCATCTTCACCCCACTTTGGGTTCCTTGGACTCGTATTTTCAATGTTTTTCCCCCCCTTAGTTCTGGCATCAGAGTGAATTTCATGGGAGACTGAAAATCACTGAGACAAACAGATTGTTTTGCTCTTAATGGCTGTTCCCAAGCAGTTTGGGCATTCTGAGAACTCCCTTCTGCAGGGAATCTGTGGCAAGGAGGGAAATCTCCAGAAGGGATGTCCCCAGCAAGCACCACATCAGCCTTGATGATTGGGTTTGATTATAACTCTGATTAAAACTTTGATTAATTCATTGGACAGCGATTCTATGCAAGGAAAAGAAATCTCTGCACCTGCCAAGTGGAGGAGAAGTGTGTGCACCCCTGGCAGGGAGAGGGGAGATGTTGGGAGTGGCTTTGAGTCTCCAGACAGGATATGGTGCCCTACCAAGGGGCCATGGGGAGGGAGGGGGTCAGGCCCCCCACTGCAGGGGGCACATGGGCTGGGAGTTGGCACAGCACATTTAAATAAATAAATAAGAGAAGATATCACAGCCAAGTGGGGTTTTTTGAGCGCTGAGTATGTACCTGGCTTGGTTTGTGGTGAGGGCAAAAGTGTTTCTCAGCTGGGGCAGAAATGGTATCATTTTGCTCCTCAGTTGCACTGGATTAAGCATCAGTGGGATTTACTTTTCCCTCATGAAGCCACAGAGACCTGGAAGCCAAAGTCCAGTTGAAGGTTGTGCTCCTAAATTGCATGGAATGGGGAATTCTTTGTCCTCCTCCACCCAAAATGTGCTCAGGTGCCCAGAAATGAGGGCATGGATGGGACCTCCCAGTGCAGGGGGTGGCTCGTGGTTGGGTTGGTGCCACCCCAGGTCTCCTGTGTTAAGAGAAAAAAAAACCTTCTTGTGTCTGTTTTTACAGAAATGGATCATCCTGGAAAGCAGAAATGTTCCTTGGCTTTAGTTCCTCACTGGCACCTCAGCAAGTGCCAGTGCTGGGGGTGTTGGGTGGCACAAGCTCAGCTGTGCTGCTGGGGTGGGCTCCAGCTGCCAGACCCTGGACCTGGTGGAGGTTTCAGGGTTCCATAAAACATCATCATTTATGCAGGTGATAACACCAGAAAGGAGATGCCCTTCAGGCAATGGTGCCACCAGGCAGGAGGAGTCCTTTGGTGACAGTGACCCTGGGCAGGCCACAGTGGGCACTGTGCCAGGCTGAGGGTGGGCTCTGCTCATGGGGAGGAGCTCCAGGCTCCTTTCACCCCCTGTTGTAATTCCATGCTCCAATTCCAACCCCCCTTTGTCAGCTGGCAGGGATGGATAATGCAAATAACACAAAGAACAGCAGAGCTCAAAAATCCTCTGGAAAACTCGCATGGGGAATACCAGAAAGGAACTAAATTCCCAGAGTAGCTGATTGAGCTGGAATTTGCCTTCCCAGTGGACTCAGGAATGCAGCAAGTTGAGGGAATGCTGCACAAAAGCTCCCTGCAGGATCCAGAGTCCTCCTGCCAGTGAAGTTTGGGGTGAAACAGGGACCTGTTCCCTCCTGGGTGAATCCCAGCTCTGGCACTGCCTTGCACCTCCCACAGCTCTCCTGGAGTGATGTCACCACTCCTGGAGGTTCTGCAGATCATGTGCTGATCCTCAGACCAGGAGGACTCCAAGGAAGCTGCAGTTAGGCTGTTGTGTCCATGGCTGTCCCATGCCTTGTTTTGGGATGCTCTGCACCCTTGGAAGGCTGTTGTTCCTCACACAGGTTGGGTGAAGTGAAGATCAGGAGGGTGTTTTTCCCAGCTGACCACACAGAGCAGGTTTCTGTTGCTATTTCTGTCGGTGGTTGTGCAGTTTTTTCCTCAGCCATTTGGATTTTGCCCAGTGTTTGCCATTGCCAAAACTGCTCAGGGACTCGTGGGGTCCCTACAAGCAGGTCCAAAAAATGCATCTTAGGATAAAAAGCTCAGTGGTGACCAAATTTCTTTGGTTCTCCCTGACTGAGTAACCACCCAATGCAAAAATCCTGGTCATGAACAAACTTCTCTGGCTCTCCCTGACTGAATAACCACCCAATGCAAAGATCTTGGTGATCACCAAACTTCTCTTGTTCTCCCTGACTGAATAACCACCCAATGGAAAGATCTTGATTATGACCAAACTTCTCTTGTTCTCCCTGACTGAATAACCACCCAATGCAAAGATCTTGGTGGTGACCAAACTTCTCTGGCTCTCCCTGACTGAATAACCAACCTCCCAATGCAAACATCTTGGTGATCACCAAACTTCTCTGGCTCTCCCTGACTGAATAACCACCCAATGCAAACATCTTGGTGGTGACCAAAGTTCTTTGGTTCTCCCTGACTGAGTAACCACCCAATGGAAAGATCTTGATTATGACCAAACTTCTCTGCTTCTCCCTGACTAAATAACCACCCAATGCAAAAATCTTGGTCATGAACAAACTTCTCTGCTTCTCCCTGACTGAGTAACCACCCAATGCAAAAATCTTGGTGGTGACCAAACTTCTCTTGTTCTCCCTGATTGAATTACCACCCAATGCAAAGATCTTGATTATGACCAAACTTCTCTGCTTCTCCCTGATTGAATAACCACCCAATGCAAAGATCTTGATTATGACCAAACTTCTCTGCTTCTCCCTGACTGAATAACCACCCAGTGCAAACATCTTGGTGATCACCAAACTTCTCTTGTTCTTCCTGACTGAGTAACCTCCAAATGCAAAAATCATGGTCATGACCAAACTTCTCTTGTTCTCCCTGATTGAATAACCACCCAATGCAAACGTTTTGGTGGTGACCAAAGTTCTTTGGTTCTCCCTAACTAAATAACCTCCCAATGCAAAGATCATGGTCATGACCAAACTTCTCTGCTTCTCCCTGACTGAGTAACCACCCAATGCAAAAATCTTGGTGATGACCAAACTTCTCTTGTTCTTCCTGACTGAATAACCACCCAATGCCAACATCTTGGTGGTGACCAAACTTCTCTTGTTCTCCCTGACTGAATAACCACCCAATGCAAAGATCTTGGTGGTGACCAAACTTCTCTTGTTCTTCCTGACTGAGTAACCACCCAGTACAAAAATCATGGTCATGAACAAACTTCTCTTGTTCTCCCTGACTGAATAACCAACCACCCAGTGCAAAAATCTTGGTGGTGACCAAACTTCTCTGCTTCTCCCTGACTGAGTAACCACCCAATACAAAAATCATGGTCATGAACAAACTTCTCTTGTTCTCCCTGACTGAATAACCACCCAATGCAAAGATCTTGATTATGACCAAACTTCTCTGCTTCTCCCTGACTGAATAACCACCTAGTGCAAAATCTTGGTGATCACCAAACTTCTCTTGTTCTCCCTGATTGAATAACCACCCAATGCAAACGTTTTGGTGGTGACCAAAGTTCTTTGGTTCTCCTTAACTAAATAACCTCCCAATGCAAAGATCATGGTCATGACCAAACTTCTCTGCTTCTCCCTGACTGAGTAACCACCCAATGCAAAAATCTTGGTGGTGACCAAACTTCTCTTGTTCTTCCTGACTGAATAACCACCCAATGCAAAGATCTTGATTATGACCAAACTTCTCTGCTTCTCCCTGACCGAATAACCACCCAATGCAAACATCTTGGTGGTGACCAAACTTCTCTTGTTCTCCCTGACTGAATAACCACCCAATGCACTCGGTGCTGACGAGCCAACTGCCAGGGGGGAGGGGAGGGTGAATTCATAGCCCATCAAGTTGCAAAGTGAAGCAATCCGAAGCTGGAAGGAGGAAGGAGAGGGTGAATGTGTAATCACAACTCGCCTTTGTCTCAGCCCGTTTAGCACAGAAACTGCAATCTTGTGTCATTTACCACTCGCAATAAATAGATATTTAAGAGAAGCTCATCCTGTAATTAAAGACTTTTAACACATGGCCAGATGCTGGGCCTTTATGTTTGTGTAAATGAGAGCAGAGGGTGGGTCTGCACCACCCAGCCCGTGCCCAAGTGCCCAAAAAGCAGCTCTTTGTCCCGTTTGCTGCCTCCCCACGGGAGGGATGGGAGGGATGGGAGGGATGGGACTGTCCCCTCGCTGGGGAAACTGGGGATGGGAGAGCTGGAATGGGTTGAAGGGAACTACAGGAGTTGTTTGTAAAAGGTGTGCCCTCGAGCAGGAGCATTGCCTGGATTTTTTTGGGAAGGAAATTAGTCCTGCCCAAGGTGGTGGTTCCATCCCTGCAGGTGAAGGCCAAGCTTTGCTCTGGGCTCCTCATCTCACAGGCTGGGTGGGACCAAACTTTGGGGGTTGGGACCAAACTTTGGGTGCTGGAACCAAATTTTGGCCACTGGGACCAGACCTTGGGGGCTGGGACCAAACTCTGAGGACTGGAACCAAATTTTGATGGCTGGGACCAAACTCTGGGGGCTGGGACCAAACTTTGGGCAGTGGGACCAAACCTTGGGGGTTGGGACAAAACTTTGGAGGCTGGGACCAAACTTTGGGCACTGGGACCAAACTTTGGGGGCTGGGATGAAGATCTGGAGCAGGCGAGGGGCTCACAGAATCACCGAGGCTGGCAAAGCCCTCCCAGCTCATGGAGCCCACCCTGTGCCCGATGCCCACCTTGGCAAAGCCCTCCCAGCCCATGGAGCCCACCCTGTGCCCAATGCCCACCTTGGCAAAGCCCTCCCAGCTCATGGAGCCCACCCTGTGCCCGATGCCCACCTTGGCAAAGCCCTCCCAGCCCATGGAGCCCACCCTGTGCCCGATGCCCACCTTGGCAAAGCCCTCCCAGCCCATGGAGCCCACCCTGTGCCCGATGCCCACCTTGGCAAAGCCCTCCCAGCCCATGGAGCCCACCCTGTGCCCGATGCCCACCTTGGCAAAGCCCTCCCAGCCCATGGAGCCCACCCTGTGCCCGATGCCCACCTTGGCAAAGCCCTCCCAGCCCCTGGAGCCCACCCTGTGCCTGATGCCCACGTTGTCCCCCAGCCCAGAGCACTGAGTGTCACAGCCAGTCCTGCCTTGGGCACCTCCAGGTCTGGGCACTCCAAACCTCCCTGGGCAGCCCCTTCCAATGTCCACCAACCCCTTCTGTGTCCCACCAGAGAAGCATTTGCAGGGCTGCAGCAGGGCCCAGAGCACACAGCCCATGGAGAAGGTGCTCTGGGGGTGTTTGGAGCTCAGCTGGACCTGCCAAGGAGGACGTAAGAGTCAGAAACGTTCCTTGCAGCTCCAAGCTCTGCAGCTCAGAGGGGTGGGAAGTTCACCTGAAGTATCACGAGGCTTGTTCATGGTCCTTGCAAAAAAACCAAATCTCCTGGGGTGGGGATAATTCTGTGTTGCAAAGATGGAGATGGGGATGGAACCCACCGTGGCCACCTGGAAAAGCCTTCCTGGGCCTGGAGTGTCCCAGGAGCCCCCAAACCCCAGAACTGCTGCTCAGGGCAGGGGCCTGGGTGGGTAATGGGGGGTCTTGTCTGGAGCTTTTCCAGCACCAAATGGATTTCAGATCCCCAGAGCCACCTTTGGGCTGGCAAGTGGGTGTGAGAGGAGATTTTGGTGATAGAGTGCTGGGAAGGAGGAGAGGAAAGCTGAATTTCTTGGCTGTATCCACTGGTACAAGGTCTACTTTTCTTTAATGAGGTGGAATTGTTACATTAAGTTTTTGTGTAATTTCCTATGGGACCTTTTTTTTTTCCTTTCCTTTCTATTTTTTTCTATTAAAGGAGGCAGAGAGAGAGTTCTTGCAGCTTTACCTTATGGCATTCCACTGCTCTCCAACTTGAGGCAACAGAAATCATCTGTAAACTTGGTATTTGTAGATTTGGGACTGACTGGCCTGGACTTTTAGAGCTGCAAACAAAATATTTGACTCTGTGCACATATTTGCACCATCCTAAAATCCATGAAATGGCACAACCAGCTCCCAACAAACAGCCCCTCTGGCTTTGGGGAAATGTTTTTTAGCAGCCTAAACCTTTTAAAACCTTAAAGCTGCATAAGCAGCTTAAACCAATCTAAAGCCTTAGATCATTTTAAACAGCTTGTGCCAATAGAAGGACTCAGATTACCTTAAATACCTTAAACAGATCTGGAGCTTTAGGGAAAGAATTTGGCCAGATTTGGTTGATTATTTGATTTGGTTAATTTTGATTTCCCAGGTAACTCTGGTCACCAGTGGGTGACTCTGCCCAGCCACTCCTGGCTTGGGGACACCCTGAGTTTCTGTCTTGTGCTTTGGCCACTTTGCAGATTTGACATGAATGTGGCAGTAAAACCTGACTCTGAGCCTGCCCTCATCCTTAGGTTGGGATCACCTGCAGCTCCTCTCCATGGCCTTGGGTTGTTTAGGCTGAATACACACCTAATTTGGAGCAGAAAATTAATTCCATTACACCAGTGGAGCATTTTCAAAGCCCCCTGAGCACCTGAGCTGCCCTTTGGAGTCTGGATTCCTGTAAATTGCTTATAGAGCTTTGAAAATCCCAGCCTAAGATGTGGTGGCTTAATTGAACCTCTTGAAAATGCCCATAAAGAGGGGAATGAGTCCAGACTCTGACTCAGGTGCATTTGGACCTTGTCTCCTTCCCACCTGCTCCTCCTTCCCAATCCTTGTGGTGTCAATGCAGGGTGTGAATTCTTCCTTCTTTTTGCGAGGGAAAATCATAAATAATTCAGGCTCAAAGATTTGGGAGGGTTTGTTTATTCCTAAAGTAAATTAGGGGGAGTGTCCCTTCCCCACCAGCCCTGCAGAGCTGAGTTATTTGTTTCCCATTAGCACAGAGAGGCTTTTCTGAGGCCCAGCAGCCCCAGGAATATTTGCTGCAGGAGATCCACTGATAATAACAACATCTCAGCTGTGAGAAAGCACCATCAGGGAAATTTTCTGCTTCAGCTCCTCAGCTGAGCAAAGGAGCTGATGCATTTCCCTCCTGCTGAACTCTCAGATGGGATTTGTACCCCTGGGAATTTCTGCTGCTCCTCACCTGAGCTGCAGTTCTGGGGCAGAAGAGCAGCCCTTGGGCAGGTTGGGCTGTGGTGCTGCTCCAGTGCCACTTGTGCCCTCACTGCTTCGGTCACACGGGGGGGAAATGAACTTTATTGTGAGTCCTGAGGCCAAGAGTTGGGATGAAAAGAGGTGTGGTGGTGCAGCAAAGCAAGTGTGAGCCTTCTGCCCACTGTGTTTGTAGGAACTGCTCTAGTTACTACTGAGTGTAATGCAGGGTTGGAACAGAGCAAAAGAAATTAGAGGTGAAAATCATGGAATGGTTTGGGTTGGAAGGGACTTTAAAACTCATCCAGTGCCACCCCCTGCCATGGGCAGGGACACCTCCCACCAGCCCACGGTGCTCCAAGCCCTGTCCAACCTGGCCTTGGACACTCCCAGGGATGGGGCAGCCACAGCTTCTCTGTCCAACCTGTGCCAGGGCCTGCCCACCCTCCCAGCAAGGAATTCCTTCCCACTATCCCATCTATCCCTGTCCTCTGGCAGTGGGAAGCCATTCCCTTGTCCTGTCCCTCCATCCCTTGTCCCCAGTCCCTCTCCAGCTCTCCTGGAGACCCTTTAGGCCCTGGAAGGGGCTCTCAGGTCTCTGGTTCTAAACCCAGCCTAGAACATCCTCCAACTCCATGGAATCACAGGATTCCAGAATGGTCTGAGATGGAAGGAAACTTAAGGATCTCACCCCCTGCCATGGGCAGGGACACCTCCCACCAGCCCAGGGTGCTCCAAGCCCTGTCCAACCTGGCCTTGGACACTCCCAGGGATGGGGCAGCCACAGCTTCTCTGCCCAACCTGTGCCAGAGCCTGCCCACCCTCCCAGCCAGGAATTCCTTCCCACTAACCCATCCGTCCCTGCCCTCTGGCAGTGGGAAGCCATTCCCTGTGTCCTGTCCCTCCATCCCTTGTCCCCAGTCCCTCTCCAGCTCTCCTGGAGCCCCTTTAGGCCCTGGAAGGGGCTCTCAGGTGTCCCTGGAGCCTTCTCTTCTCCAGGTGCCCCCCCAGCTCTCCCAGAGGGGCTCCAGCCCTGCAGCATCTCAGGGGCCTCCTCTGGACTCTCCAGCAGCTCCAGGTCCTTGTGCTGTTGTTCCCCAGGGCTGGGGCAGCTCTGCAGGTGGGGGCTCACCTGAGGGGGGCACAGGGGGACAGTGACCCCTGTCCTGCTGCCCACACTGTGGGATGAACTGGGCACTTTGCAGGCAGGACTCAGCTGGGGCAGTGCCAGGGTCTCCTCCATCCCTGCCCTCAGGAGCTCTGCCATGTGCAGGGTTTGCCTTCCAGCCTGTGCTGTGTGTCAGCAGAACTGATGGACACATCTCTGACATGACAAGGAAACAAGATTTTAGGACTTTCCCATATTAAAACGTCTGATCAGCAAGAAACTTTAGAAAACTGAGGGCAAGTCTCAGTTTCATTTTGAGCTCCCCAGGCTCTGGTGTTCCATCCCTCACTCAGGTTATCCTGCTCATGAGTTCTGGTCTCCTGCATTTTATTCACTTAATAAATTAATGTATTTATTATTCATAGGGAGAGTAGGTGAGTGTTCTCTTGGAGGTGAATTGCTTTCTTTCAGCCTGGCAGGCTCTGAATTCTCCCATAGTTTTTATCATTCATATCACAAGCCTGAATGGTACCTTGATATTTGTGAGACTGTTTAGTGGGAAAACCTGGGATTTTACAAATCCCCTATTTTTTTGGAAGTAAATGAATAAAACCAATATGAAATACACCCAGAAATACCTGGGGGTTACTCAGTGCTGGAGATCTCAGTGCTGGAGGTCTCATTGCTGGAGGTCTCAGTCCCAGCCTGGCTCCCTGAGCAGCTCACTGTGGGTGCAGCTCTCTAGTATGTAATTAATAAGGTTCCTTTCCTTTCTTAGAACATCCAGCCCAAGGAGTTCAGGATTAAGTTTGCTAGAAATGGAAACTTGTTGCAGCTGGGTAAAGCCCAGCTGAATGGGGGCAGAGAGCAGAGCAGCCTTTAAATCTGCTTTTCTTCCCTTTCTCAGTGACCCCAGGGCCAGGTTGGCTGTGCAGACACCTCTGCACCTCCAGGCTTGGTGCCCTGCTCTGCCTGGGGCACACGTGGGGTCTAGGCACTGCTGGGCATCCACCTCTGCCCCTGGGCTGGGCAGGAGCCAGGCTGGGGTTGGAGCTGCCCTGGTGCTCTGTTCCCTCCTGGGGGACCACAGAGCCCCTGCCTGCCCACTGGGGACAACTTGGGCCAAGGGCTTCCTGTTCAGCTCTGCCAGTTTTGGTTTTACTCTTGGTTTGCTGGAAGATGCAGAGTGCTCTGAGCTCCACAGCTCTTGGGACTCAAAGCAGGAATAAAAGGGGAGGATTCAGAGGAGTCCATGGGGGGCTGCAGCTCCATCTGCTCCCTGTGGGCAGGGACAGCACCCAGGGAATGGCTGGAGCTGTGCCAGGGCAGGGACAGCACCCAGGGAAGGGCTGGAGCTGTGCCAGGGCAGGGACAGCACCCAGGGAATGGCTGGAGCTGTGCCAGGGCAGGGACAGCACCCAGGGAAGGGCTGGAGCTGTGCCAGGGCAGGGGCAGCACCCAGGGAATGGCTGGAGCTGTGCCAGGGCAGGCTCAGGTTGGATCTCAGCAAAAGGTTCTTCCCCCAGAGGGTGGTGGGCACTGACCAGGCTCCCCAGGGCAGTGGGCACGGCCCCAAGGCTGCCAGAGCTGCAGGAGGGTTTGGATGATGCTCTGGGGCACAGGGGGTGACTCTTGGGGCTGTTCCTGTGCAGGGCTGAGGGTTGGACTGGATGGTCCCTGGGGGGTCCCTCCCAGCTCAGGATGTTCTCTGATTCCATGATTTTAGGTAACCCCTGGAGTAGCATCTTACACTCAACTCAGCCCATCCTGTATTCTGTGTGCTGATAGAAACAAGGAAGAAAACATTTCCTAAAGTCAGCATTAATAGAAAACCAAGGGAAAGAGCTTTTTTCCTTCCCCCTGCCATGTTTGCAGTGCCTTCACAGTGCAGCACACCCAGAGCTCTCCCAGCCTCAGGACATGGTGGGTGAGGATGGGCAGAGCTGGGCTGGGCTGCAGGTCCCTTCCTGGCACTGCATCCCACAGGCAGAACAGCAGTCAGGGCTTTGCTCCACTGCTGTTCACAGCTGGAGAAGCAACAGCCCCCAACCAGTGCCAAAGCAGGAATTAAATGCATTTGGCATAGACAGTGCTTGGGGTGCCCTCTGGCATTCCCTGAGACCCCCCTTTGCTTTCCTGGGGGTCGTGGTGCTGCCAGGCAGGACCCTGAACTGGGATGAGATGCAGGGGAATGGGAATGTGGGGAGGAACCTCTTCCCTGTGCAGTGAGGAGGGTGTGGATTCTCCCTCCCCTGGGGCTGTTCCAGAACAGTCTGGATGCATCCTGTGTGCTCTGGGATGACCCTGCTGGAGCAGGAAGGTGGCACAAGATGACCCACTGTGGTCCCTCTCAACTCACCTCATTCTGTGATTCTGTGCCAAGTGTTCAATTCTGCCTCAGCCTCTGAGATGCAGAGAATAACCCAAGGACAGGAGCCAGGCCAGGTGAGAGGCTTCCAGCTCTGCTCTCTGCCCAGGCTGTGCCCTCATGTGCCAACCCCAGCAGCCCAAAAAGCTGCTGTGAATCCACCCAGCAACTGCTCCTTCCTTGGAAGGGGCCCCGATTTCCAAAGCATCACCATCCAGGCCAGCCCTTCAGCCCTTCAGCCCTTCAGCATGTGCCTGCCTGTGTGTGTGTTTAATTGCCATCCTGGATCGTGTTCCACTCCAGCATGTTCCTAAATGTTTTCCTGAGCCGAGGCCAGTGCTGGCATCCTGCAGTTTGCACCCCCACGGGCTGTTCAGGTCAGAGCTGGACTGGCTGCTCCTTGTGGGTCCCTTCCAGCTCAGTGTCTGCTGGGATGGGATCTGTGTGAAGAGCTGCCCGTGGTGGAGGTGGAATCCCAGCCCTCTGGAGCAGGGATGGGCCTTGGGTGAGTTCCTGCCATGGGGAAGGAGGGTTGTGGCTCCCTGGGAAAGGTCTGATGGGGTGAACTGGGGATGGTGCTGAGCTGCAAAGGGCACTTGGAGCAGCAGAGCTGTGACATCAGTACATTTGGGAGAGGATTAATGACCTTTCTCAGATCTCAGCAGTGCTGGAACTCCTGAGCCTTGTTTGCCTGGTGACTCAGAAGCTCAGGGCTTCCTTCAGGCTCTCTCCAGCTCTCCTGGAGCCCCTTTAGGCACTGGAAGGGGCTTCAGGTCTCCCTGGAGCCTTCTCTTCCCAGGTGAGACCCCCCAGCTCTCCTAGAGGGGCTCCAGCCTTTGGAAGCACCTTCATGGCCTCCTCTGGACTCATTCCAACAGCTCCATGCCCTTCCTGTGCTGTCTGTGAGAGGCTTGGGCAGGTGGAGAGGGCAGCAAGACACCTGGGAGCCCCTGGCATGGGGCTGCAGTGAGGAACTCAGGGAGGTTTAGGATGTTTGAGTCACTCCTGGACACTCCTGGCCCTCTGCTCTTTGCCCCCCTCTGGAGTGGCAGTGCCAGAGCTCCCTGCCCTGTTGGCCAGCAGTGGGATTGGAGGGTGCAGTGGGAATTGGAGCCCCTTTGGCACAGGGAGTCGGTGCCTCTCACACACACTGAGCCATTGTGGTTTGTGACAGGGGCAGCACGAGGCAAGATCTGTCCTGACACTGAGAAGTGTCTTGGTGCTGTCACTGCAGGGGAAGCCCTGAGGGGCTCACCTGCTCCTCAGGAGCAGGTTGGAACAAACTTCTGTGCTTTAGTGAGGCCAAAAAACTCAAAAAAGAATGAAAAAAACAGGGCACAAAGGGAATAGTTGTTTTACTTGCTTGCAAAATAACATCAGGTTCTCGCCATGTCTCTTTTACAGGATGAGGGAACTCAGGGAGTCCCCTTTGGTTGTGGAGTTGTGGAGGCTGGAGAACAGAGAGGGGTTTTGTGTCCTCTTTCCTGTCAATACCTGGGACCCCTCAGAAACCCCCCAGGTTCTCACAGGAAGGGGGTGGAGAAGGTTCTTTGCTCTTGGAGAACTGGAGTGTCCAGAGCTCCTGGAATCCCAGACTGGCTTGGATTGGAAGGGACCTTGAGGACCATCTGGTTCCACCCCTGGTGCTGCCTGGGCTGTGCAGCAGGGACTGCACTTGCCTCCCAGACTCCCAGCCAGGTTTTTAACCCCCAAAATCCCCTCAGCCTTGCCATGAAGGCAGGGCCCAACCTGCCCCTTCATTTTTGCTGCTGGTCTCTATAATTTAATATTTTCTGGCCTTTCTGCTGTTCTGGCACAGAAAAAATTATATCGTAGGAATAACATCCTGGACATGAAATAAAATCCCAGAATCAACCAGGCAGGAAAAGACCTGTGAGCTCAGTGAGTCCAAATGATCTCCTGGCTTTTGTGTGCCAGCTTGTTGTGTGCCAGCTCCTGTCTTTGCAGGCTTTCCTTAGGGAGGTGCCCACGATCTTTTAATTATTGACCACGTAAGGCAGGGCAGAGTGACATTATTTGCCAGTAACATGACACCAGAGCACTGCCCTCCTCTCTGGGCAAACTGAGCCCCTGTGCCCACCCAGCCCTTTCCTCCCAGCCCCCCACACCTCTGGGTGGCACCTCTGGGTGGCACCTGCATCCCTCCCACGCTCAGGGCAGTTAAGTGAGGCTTAGCAAAGCTTTGCCTCCACTGGGAGTCTCCCTCGGGAGGAGGGTTTGTGGTGAAGGTTCAGCTGTGCCATCCCTGCTGTGGAGCTGCTCTGAGGGTTCTGTGGATGTTCTTTGTGTCCATGTGCTTTGGGAAAATAAATCCCTGAGCACGTGGAGTCACTTCTTCATTTGTGTGGGAACTGAGCCTTGAAGGTGCTGAGTCTGTTCCTCAGCTGAGTTGGGAGACATCCTATGCTTGGTGCCAGGGAGAGGAGGGCACTGAGGGTGCTGCACTGGGCAGGGGGATGGTGCCCCCCTGCTCTGGAGCCCCTCTGGGAGAGCTGGGGGGTCACCTGGAGAAGAGAAGGCTCCAGAGACACCTGAGAGCCCCTTCCAGTGCCCAAAGGGGCTCCAGGAGAGCTGGAGAGGGACTGGGGACAAGGGATGGAGGGACAGGACAAGGGGAATGGCTTCCCACTGCCAGAGGGCAGGGATAGATGGGATATTGGGAAGGAATTGTTGGCTGGGAAGGTGGGCAGGCCCTGGCACAGGTTGGGCAGAGCAGCTGTGGCTGCCCCATCCCTGGGAGTGTCCAAGGCCAGGTTGGACAGGGCTTGGAGCACCCTGGGCTGGTGGGAGGTGTCCCTGCCCATGGCAGGGGGTGGAATGAGATGAATTTTGGGGTCCCTCCCAAGCCAAACCTTTCCCTGATTCCATGACTGGCAGAGCAGGGGTATGAGAGAACACCCAGTTCCCACTGATGGTGGTGGAACCTTCAGGGGGTGGATTTGTTGGGTGTGTTTGGGGGGATTTGGTGTCTGTGTGTGATGGCCAAGGCATCTGGCACCTTCCTGGCAGCAGAAGTTGATTTTCAGGGATATTTCATAGAATCATAGAATAGAATCATAGAATGGATTGGGTTGGAAAAGACCTCCAAGATCATCAAGCCCAACCCTTGGGCCAACTCCAGTCCCTTTACCAGATCATGGCACTCAGTGCCACGGCCAAGCTCAGCTGAAAAACCTCCAGGGATGGGGAATCCACCCCCTCTCTGGGCAGCCCATTCCAATGCCTGAGCACTCTCTCTGCAAAGAATTTCTTTCTGCTCTCCAACTTCAGTTTCCCCTGGCAGAGCTTGAGCCCATCGTGCCCCCTTGTCCTATTGCTGAGTGCCTGGGAGAAGAGACCAACCCCCAGCTGGCCAGAACTTCCCTTCAGGCAGTTCCAGACAGTGCTGAGGTCACCTCTGAGCCTCCTCTTCTCCAGCCTGAACACCCCCAGCTCCCTCAGCCTCTCCCCACAGCACTTGTGCTCCAGTCCCTTCTCCAGCCTCGTTGCTCTTCTCTTCTCACTTGGGTTGGAAGAGACCTCTGAGATCATCAACCCTTGATCCAACCCCACTGGGATCACTCTGGCACTCTGTGCCCTGGGCTGGTGATCACAGTGGGGTTGGATCAAGACCTGGTGGATTCTCTGTCCCTGGAGGTGTTTCAGAGGACACTCAGAGCCACATCCAGTCCCTTCTCCAGCCTCGTTGCTCTTCTCTGGCCCCGCTCCAGCCCCTCAATCTCCTTTCTGAACTGAGGGGCCCAGAACTGAACACAGTACTCTGCCCTCTCATGCCAGTGGGTGTGCCCATGTTGGTGACACACATTAAGAAGGGTCAGAGAGAAAGCACAACAGTTGAGTTGGCAGAGTCAGGAGAAAGGTTTGCCCCTGAATTCTGTTTTCTCAGGGTGGCTTTGCAGCCCACCCAGGTGGGAGGGCACGGAGAGCTCCTGACTGGCACAAAACACAAACCAACGAGCAGGAGAGAAAAAGGAACAGGAAAAGGTCCCGAGGCAACAAATAGTTGGACACTTGGGGAGGAGCTGAGTGAGGGGATGGATGGGGTGGGATTGTCCTCTGAGATGGAAAATAAACCCCCTGGGTCATCTCAGAGCTTCTTCAGGGAATAGAAAAAGTAAAAAAATAATTGCATTTCCTGAGAGGAAAAGATTTTTTGCCTGTTTGGCCTCTGTGTTACCCTGGCCATAGAGATGCTTTGAACTTGGATATTTATTAAAATGTCAACAGGCATTTTAAGACTTTCATTGTCTGGGCCACTTTCTCCTAATCCCTCTTGCTTTTTCAGCCCTGGTGGCTCCTCATCCCACACCATTTAACACTAAAAACTGCTGCTTAGTCCTAAAATTCTGTAGTTTCCTGGTGCCTTGCTGAGCTTTTGCCTTTTGCTTTTGTGACAGTGTTGGCTTAAAAAATAAATAATGAAAAAGGACCTTTTCTTTTAATTCTTTAATGCTGTCTCCATCATATTCCATTTATTTACCTTTGCACCCCCAGACCCAATAACAGATCCCAATAACAGACCCCAGACCCAAATTATAGACCCCAGAGCCAATAACAGATCCCAGACCCAATAACAGACTTCAGACCCAAATTACAGCCACAGGCCACAATTAGAGACCCCAGACTCAAATTACAGACTCCAGACCCAATAACAGACCCCAATAACACCCCCAGACCCAATAACAGACCCCAGACCCAATAACAGATCCCAATAACAGACCCCAGACCCAATAACAGACCCCAATAACGCCCCCAGACCCAATAACAGACCCCAGACCCAATAACAGATCCCAATAACAGACCCCAGACCCAATAACAGACCCCAATAACGCCCCCAGACCCAATAACAGACCCCAGACCCAATAACAGACCCCAATAACGCCCCCAGACCCAAATTACAGACCCCAGACCCAATAACGCCCCCAGACCCAATAACAGACCCCAGACCCAATAACAGATCCCAATAACAGACCCCAGACCCAAATTATAGACCCCAGACCCAATAACAGACCCCAATAACGCCCCCAGACCAATAACAGACCCCAGACCCAAATTACAGACCCCAGACCAAATAACAGACCCCAGACCCAATAACAGGCCGCAGACCCAATAACAGACCCCAATAACACCCCCAGACCCAATAACAGACCCCAGACCCAATAACAGACCCCAGTAACGCCCCCGGAGCCAATAACAGACCCCAGACCCAAATTACAGACCCCAGACCTAATAACAGACCCCAGACCCAATAACGCCCCCAGACCCAATAACAGACCCCAATAACACCCCCAGAGCCAATAACAGACCCCAGACACAAATTACAGACCCCAGACCCAATAACAGGCCGCAGACCCAATAACAGACCCCAGTAATGCCCCCAGACCCAATAACAGACGCCAGACACAATAACAGACCCCAATAACGCCCCCAGACCCAATAACAGACCCCAGACCCAAATTGCAGACCCCAGACCCAATAACAGACCCCAGACCCAATAACGCCCCCAGACCCAATAACAGACCCCAATAACACCCCCAGACCCAATAACAGACCCCAGACCCAATAACAGATCCCAATAACAGACCCCAGACCCAATAACAGACCCCAATAACACCCCCAGATCCAATAACAGACCCCAGACCCAAATTACAGACCCCAGACCCAATAACGCCCCCAGACCCAATAACAGACCCCAATAACACCCACAGAGCCAATAACAGACCCCAGGCACAAATTACAGACCCCAGACCAAATAACAGACCCCAGACCCAATAACAGGCCGCAGACCCAATAACAGACCCCAATAATGCCCCCAGACCCAATAACAAACCCCAGACCCAATAACAGACCCCAATAATGCCCCCAGACCCAATAACAGACCCCAGACCCAATAACAGATCCCAATAACAGACCCCAGACCCAATAACAGACCCCAGACCCAATAACAGACCCCAATAACACCCCCAGAGCCAATAACAGACCCCAGACACAAATTACAGACCCCAGACCCAATAACAGACCCCAGACCCAATAACAGGCCGCAGACCCAATAACAGACCCCAATAACACCCCCAGACCCAATAACAGACCCCAGACCCAATAACAGACCCCAATAACGCCCCCAGAGCCAATAACAGACCCCAGACCCAAATTACAGACCCCAGACCTAATAACAGACCCCAGACCCAATAACGCCCCCAGACCCAATAACAGACCCCAATAACACCCCCAGACCCAATAACAGACCCCAATAACGCCCCCAGAGCCAATAACAGACCCCAGACACAAATTACAGACCCCAGACCCAATAACAGACCCCAGAGCCAATAACAGACCCCAATAACGCCCCCAGACCCAATAACAGACCCCAGACCTAATAACAGACCCCAGACCCAATAACGCCCCCAGACCCAATAACAGACCCCAATAACACCCCCAGAGCCAATAACAGACCCCAGACACAAATTACAGACCCCAGACCCAATAACAGACCCCAGACCCAATAACAGACCCCAGAGCCAATAACAGACCCCAATAACGCCCCCAGACCCAATAACAGACCCCAGACACAAATTACAGACCCCAGACCCAATAACAGACCCCAGACCGAATAACAGACCCCAATAACGCCCCCAGACCCAATAACAGACCCCAATAACTCCCCCAGACCACCCCAGACCCCTCCCCAAATCTGGGGGCGCCCCCCCCCCACCGTTACCATGGCAACAGCCCCGCTCCGGTTTCCATACAATATATGTAATAATTTAATATATAATCATAAATGTATATAATTGTGTTATATATATATGTATATTTATTTAATTATATAATTTTTAATTATATATATTTTTATATATATTTATTATATAATATAATTTTTTTCCCCCAGAAAGGCTGCAACAAAGAAAAGCAGAATTTTTTTTACCATCCAGACAGTTCACAGGAATTTTGTGCTGGAGGTTTTGGTTGTTCAGAGGGAACAGGTTTGGTACAAGGGCAAGTCAGACCAACGTGGTGGTTCTGAGGAATTGCTCGTGGCTTTTTAGCTACATTCAAACCAGGCAGGGTTGGAAAGAAATATTTTAAAATATTTCAGTTGCCCTGAGTGTGCTCTCCTGGCCTCACCTCGGGGCTGAAGGGGATTTATGGAGGGGCAACACCCTCCTTGCAGCAGCAGCTCCAGGTTTTCCAGGGATGCAAATGCTGGAGCCTGAGGGCAGTGGGGGCACCCTGTGCCAGTGGGCACGAACCTCCTTCCTGGCACGTGGGGCTTGAGCATCTGCAGGACTAACGCTGCAAACGGGCTCCAGGGAAAAGCCCTTTCCCTCCCTCTTTTCCCTTTTGGAAAACCTTTCATTGCCATTTTTGTTCAGTGCCAGGAGCTGAGATTTGCAAGACAAAAGGACTTGCTTTGCATGGTGCGTTTTGTTTCGTGCCCCTGCTGGGTGGCACCACCTGCCTGTCCTGCAGATCAGGCACAGGAGCGTCCTGGCAGGGAGATGGAACAGCCCTGCAAAGCACCCCCGTGTCCCTGTGTCCCTGTGTCCCTGTGTCCCCATGTCCCTGTGTCCCTGTGTCCCTGTGTCCCTGTACCCCTGTGTCCCTGTGTCCCCGTGCCCCTGTGCCCCTGTGCCCCCGTGCCCCCGTGCCCCCGTGTCCCTGTGCCCCCATGTCCCCATGCCCCCATGTCCCTGTGTCCCTGTGTCCCTGTGCCCCCGTGTCCCTGTGTCCCTGTGCCCCTGTGTCCCTGTGTCCCTGTGCCCCTGTGTCCCTGTGTCCCTGTGCCCCTGTGTCCCCATGTCCCTGTGTCCCTGTGCCCCTGTGTCCCTGTGTCCCTGTGCCCCTGTGTCCCTGTGTCCCTGTGCCCCCATATCCCTGTGTCCCTGTGCCCCTGTGTCCCTGTGTCCCTGTGTCCCTGTGCCCCCGTGCCCCCATGTCCCTGTGTCCCTGTGCCCCCATATCCCTGTGTCCCTGTGTCCCTGTGTCCCTGTGCCCCTGTGTCCCTGTGTCCCTGTGCCCCCATGTCCCTGTGTCCCTGTGCCCCTGTGTCCCTGTGTCCCTGTGTCCCTGTGCCCCCGTGCCCCCGTGTCCCTGTGCCCCCGTGTCCCTGTGCCCCATGTCCCTGGGTCCCCATGTCCCTGTGCCCCCATGTCCCTGTGCCCCCATGTCCCCATGCCCCTGTGCCCGGGGGCAGCCCTGGCTCTGCTCTCCTGCTGCAATGTGCCAGCAGAAACACAAAGCCAGGGGATAAACACACGGTTGCCCACTGGGCACAGGAGGGCTCTGTGGAAGGTGCCCTCGGGCCGGTTGTGTCCGTGCAGGTTCTTTGGGGAGGGGTGGGGGGTTGTCTTCCTCTCCCTCCTTCTTCCTCTCCCTCCTTCCTCCTCTCCCTCCATGTTTTCCATCCCAGAGCCCCTTGGCTGGCTCTGTGCCTGCTCACTGTTCTGGCTCTGGCTGTCCTGGGGTTGGCACCGCAACAGCAGGAGGTGCCACCTGCTGCCCCGCTCTCTGGGGCTGCCCTGCTGCCCAGGCCTCCTTTTTTTCTTCTTTCTGTCTCCTCCTTTGCCATTAAGCCCCAAAGCTCCAGCACGTTTGCAGCTTCCTCAGGTTGGGAGTTGGGGGCACAGCAGGAATTCTGCTCTTTTACTGCAGGGAACTAAAGCAGCTGCCACTGACTGACCATGTACAGGAGAGATGGGAAGCCATTGGAGAGTGTCCAAAGGAGGGCACAGAGATGGTTCAGGTCCTGGAGGGGCAGCGTGTGAGGGCACTGAGGGCACTTGGGGTGTTCAGATGGAGAAGAGGAGACTGAGGGGAGACCTCAGTGAAGGTACAACTTCCTGGGGAGGGGCAGAGGAGGGGCAGGCACTGAGCTCTGCTCTGTGGGGACCAGGGGCAGCACCCAGGGAATGGCTGGAGCTGTGCCAGGGCAGGGACAGCACCCAGGGAATGGCTGGAGCTGTGCCAGGGCAGGGACAGCACCCAGGGAATGGCTGGAGCTGTGCCAGGGCAGGGACAGCACCCAGGGAAGGGCTGGAGCTGTGCCAGGGCAGGGGGCAGGGGCAGCACCCAGGGAATGGCTGGAGCTGTGCCAGGGCAGGGACAGCACCCAGGGAAGGGCTGGAGCTGTGCCAGGGCAGGGGGCAGGGGCAGCACCCAGGGAATGGCTGGAGCTGTGCCAGGGCAGGGACAGCACCCAGGAAAGGGCTGGAGCTGTGCCAGGGCAGGGGCAGGTTGGATCTCAGCACAAGGTTCTTCCCCCAGAGGGTGGTGGGCACTGATCAGGCTCCCCAGGGCAGTGGGCACGGCCCCAAGGCTGCCAGAGCTGCAGGAGGGTTTGGATGATGCTCTGGGGCACAGGGGGTGACTCTTGGGGCTGTTCCTGTGCAGGACTGAGGGTTGGTCTGGATGGTCCTTATGGGTCCCTTCCAGCTTGGCACATTCTGGGGTTCTGTAGCTGGCACTGGGGGAGCCAAGGCCAGACCTGTTTGCAGTCACTGCTTTCCACGTGCTGTGCAACCCCCTGAGCAGTCTGGGGCTCATCCCAGAGTGATTTCATGTGTCTTTCATTTCAATGCTGAGCGTTTTTCTCTCCACATGTGGGACCAGCTCTGTTCTGTCAGCAGTGTCTGACAAGACTGTGCTGTCTGGATTTCCTTGTTCTTGTCCAACTCTGCACATCTGGGGCTGGGAGGGCAAAGCCACCCGTGCTCTTCCTCACAGTGCAGCTTTGGCAGGACCTTTGGCAGTGCTGCCTTGCCCTTTCAGTGCCTTCTGGGCACGAGGAGATTCAGCTGGTGAGAGGAAAGGGCATCCCTGATGGAAGAGTTTGGCCCCAGGGCTGCCCTCAAGCCCTGCCCCCAGGGATCCTGCTGTGCTTGGGCTCTCCAGGTCCCTCCTCCTCCCTTTGAGGAAATTCATGTTCTTGAAGTTCAGTTCAGATCTCATTTCTAAAAAGACCCCCGAAAAAGGAAGTATCTCTATTTTAAGTCTCCTTTATCCATTTCCTTTGTGTTTTCTCAGCCAGGGAGGGATGAACCTGCTCCTGTAGGTGTCGAACACCTCAGGAGTGGCTTTCACCGTGACTCCTACTCACACTTTATCCCAGTGGTGATTAACTCTGATCCTGTTGCTTCCTTGGTACAGAGCTGCAGACAGCAGGAAAACAGCTCCAGCCTCCCTCCAGCAGCTGGACTCGACCTCTCAGAGGTCTTTCCCACCCTGACTGCTTCCATGATTCCATGTTCTGGGGGTCTGGGCAGGGTGTGATGCTGCTCAGTGCACTGTGTGGAGGTGCAGCCCAAGCCCCGTGCAGTGTTTGCACTGAGGGTGTCACTGACCCCCTTCCTCAGGAGACCATCCACATCTGTCACATCTGCCTTTGTTCCCAAATCACACTGACAGCTCAGTCTTCTGAACCCATGCAGTGCTCTCAGAGCCCTGAAGTGGTGACAGGCAGCTCTGTGTGCTCCTGGGGACTCGGTGCTGAATAACTTGGAAGATCCTCTATGCCAAATGCTCTGCTCAGAGATCAGAGACTTGTTCTTCTTTTAATCATGTGCTCTCCTTGCTCTGGGAAAGCAGCTCTGCACTGCTCTGGGTAATAGCAGGAGTCCTAAGAAGAAACAGGGAGGGATCTGCAGGGAGGGTCGAGCTCCCAGCTTGCCCAGAGAGCTGTGCCACCCCAGCAGAACAGCCCTCTCCAGCAGGACTCAGTGACCTCAGCCCAGGTGACCATGGGCAGCTGCCCCACCTGGGGGTGATGTCACTGCTCTGGGCTGGTGTTCCACAGAGTAACAGAACCACAGAACACCCTGACCCAAAATGATCACCCAGTTCAACCCCTGGCCCTGCACAGACACCCCAACAATCCCACCCTGTACCTCAGAGTGTTGTCCAAACCCTCCTGGAGCTCTGGCAGCCTTGGGGCTGTGCCCACTGCCCTGGGGAGCCTGGTCAGTGCCCACCACCCTCTGGGGGAAGAACCTTTTGCTGAGATCCAACCTGACCCTGCCCTGGCACAGCTCCAGCCATTCCCTGGGTGCTGTCCCTGCCCTGGCACAGCTCCAGCCCTTCCCTGGGTGCTGTCCCTGCCCTGGCACAGCTCCAGCCATTCCCTGGGTGCTGTCCCTGCCCTGGCACAGCTCCAGCCATTCCCTGGGTGCTGTCCCTGCCCTGGCACAGCTCCAGCCCTTCCCTGGGTGCTGTCCCTGCCCTGGCACAGCTCCAGCCATTCCCTGGGTGCTGTCCCTGCCCTGGCACAGCTCCAGCCATTCCCTGGGTGCTGTCCCTGCCCTGGCACAGCTCCAACCATTCCCTGGGTGCTGTCCCTGCCCTGGCACAGCTCCAGCCATGCCCTGGGTGCTGTCCCTGCTCACACAGAGATGAGCTCAGTCCCTTATGTGAAGTTTCCCCCATTTACAGAAATGCTTCCCTGAGGATCAGAACCTGCTCTGCAGAAGCACAGGGAGGTCCCACCAACTCAGCAAAGCACCAAGAGGCTGTTGAGGGGAAAGCACAGCTGAGGAAGGGGCAGGAAGAAAATAAGCACAAGTTATTTAACAAACCCTGTCCCTCATAGGGTTGTCCAAACCCTCATGCAGCTGTGGCAGCCTTGGGGCCGTGCCCACTGCCCTGGGGAGCCTGGTCAGTGCCCACCACCCTCTGGGGGAAGAACCTTTAGCTGAGATCCAACCTGCCCCACTCACAGCTCCACTCCCTTCCTCTGGTCCCATCACAAGACCCAGATGCCTCCTCACATTGAATCTTTTCCTTTGGACATCCCATGGATTACACACACTTCTTTCTGGCAGAGGTGGGTGAACTGTTTGGAGCAGCAGCACTGAGTGCTCAGGACCTGAGCAGGGTGGTTAATGCAGCCAGCTGGAGGAGATCCCTTTCTGGGCAGCACTCCCTGTCCTCTCCCAGCATGCTGGTCCCTCTTCATGGGAACTACCTCCCTGAGCTCTAGGGAGGTGCCTGGCACATCCCAAGCTGGAGTTTGGTGCTGTATTTTCCCTCTTCTCAGTTGCTGGACTCAGAAATAGCTTCAGATCCCACGAGTTACACGAGCCTGGGAGCCTCTTCCTGCAGGGAGCCCTAAAATAGTCCTGGATGCAGCTGGAGGGATTGTCACAGTTGGCTGTGGTCACAAAGGGACTCAGGTCACAGGTGTCACACACAGGCTAATGTATCAAACTGTATAACACACTTAAAGAAAGAAACTAAAGAACAAAGAAACTAAAAAGCTTTAACTCATTGCAAGTTACAGGTCACACTAAATATATTCTAAATCTCACTCATGCTCAGTTTTCACAGGTTTATGGCACTGTCCACAGACTTTATTACAGCTTCCAATTGGATGTTGCTCACTGTCCAGATGTGCTTTTGTTTCATGAGAAATTATCTACACACCTTCTATTCTTCCAGCTTGCTTCTCTTCAATCCCTTCTTGTCTCACTTTATTTTAGTTATCTTGCCAGTTTTAATTATTTTCACTGGTCCTATCTGTACAAGGAGGTTCTGTTCTACCTTGGCTTGAAATTGCCTGGAGCCTCAAAACCTTCATGATTCAAAACACTTTCATAATCCCCACAGGGGGGATGCAGGAGCATCATTATCTACCACTGTTGAGCTGAGGCTTGAGCATCAGTGCCCTCTGAGGTGTGCCCAGGGCTGACCTCAGGGTGTAATATCAGCTGGGAGCAGAGGAGGAGTCCAGGCTCAGCTCCAGCTCCCACGGGGTCCCACAAGGTTGGGTTCCAGACATCCTTGTAACCTGAGATTTCCTGGATTCCAGGCTGCAGGCTCTGCTGAGAGCACACAGGGTGCTGCTCTTCCTGAACTCCCTGCACACTGTCAATGTGGCAAGTGAGAAAAGCCACTGTGTGCTGGTTTAGAGGGAAACAGGCAGGAGGAATGAACCCATCACAAGAGAGATTATAAATCAGAGTTACAATTTAATAACAATATTCCAATCAATGCAATGGCACAAAGAGAAATTGGGTTTAACCCCCAACCCCAGCAGTCTAACCCAGCCCCCTGGGGCACAAACACAGGGGGGTTTGGTGGCCCCTGTGCTGAGCCCCACGTGGTTCCCCCGAGTCCAAAGGAAAAGGAAGGGACAAACCTGTTGGTGCAGATGATGGCACAGTCTGGGCCAGAGTGGTGGGCTCCTCCTGGCCAGGGGCTGCTCCTCCTCTGCATCCAAGGAGTGGTCCCAGAAGTCCCCAAAGGCCAAGATTGTCTCCCCTCAGGTTTGGGTGGGAGCCCCCAGTGCCTCCCCCAGGGCAGGGAGTTCCACCCTGGGGGATCTGACTCTGGCAGTCAGGGGGGATTTTGGAATGGTTGCTGGCCCATGGGCAGAGCTGAGCCCTCAGGTGGGTGTGGAGGTGCCAAGGACTCCCTGCAGGGCAGTTCTCCCAGCTCCTCTGCCAGGCTTCTTTCCCAGCCAGCTCCCAGCCTGAGGGCTCAGCTGTGCCCTGAGCAGCTGCTGCCAATGGGCCATTGGGAACAGTTGCTGGGCAATGAATGGAGGGTTTGGAATGCACAGCTTTGGGCACCCCCACACAGGGACAAACTGGGCCCACCTGCTGAACTGGGACACACCATCACCTGCCCCTTCCACACGTGTATCTCTTAGAATTTTTTTCCTTGTCTGTTTTTTTCCCCCAAAATTCTGGATTTGAACATAAGGACAAAGTGACCACTGGACTTGGTTTTTATCATCCACTCACTGATTTCCTAAGCCCTTCAGCACAGTCACCCAAAGGGCAGCCCAGTTCTCTGCTGAGGGGAAAATCTAAGCCATGTCTATTCGATTATTATTTTATGATATAATTAAAGATGAGATAAAAGCAGGTTATCCCAATTGCTCAGTGAGGGAGCTGATCCTTCAGACAAGGAAAGCACTTTGTGTGTCAGCTCTGCAGATCCCTGGAAGTGTCTGACCCTGTCACATGGAGAATGACACAGCAGAGGGAGCAGAGCTGAGCTCAGGGAGGATGAGCAAGGAGGAGAAGCTGTGACAGGAATCCCCAGAGATTAGCTCTGGGTTGGTCTCCTCTGTCTCCTTGATATTGGAACAAGTTTGAGGAACACCCTGAGGAGATGCTGGACCAGCACATCAGGAGCCTTGGGGAGTGGAAGGGAGGGTGGTGATGGCAGAGGAAACACTGGAGAATCTCAGCTGCCGTTGTACAAAATTCTGGTCTCCGTGGCCAGGAAGATGAATTCAAATGAGGATAAATGTGATGCTCAGTGATTAGTGAGGAGAACAGAGCAATTTCCTCACCAAGAGGAGATTAAGGGCCCATCTACATCATCCTAATGAGGGACAGTCTTGTCTTGGAGTTCCCAGTGCAGTGTGAAGCTCAGCAGTGCCTTCAGAATGATGGAGCTGAATTTGGGATTTGCCCAATCCATTGTATGAATGTTCAAGTGTACATTAAATAGAACCAATTAGGGAGGAATTTAGAGCCAGTGGGAACCCAGAGCAGTGAGTGGAGGGGACGTGTCCTGGGGCCACCAGTCCCCACAGCTGCTGTCAGGTTGTCTGGAGAAGGAGGCTGCTGTCCCACAGACTGCCTCAAGATTTAATTCTGGAGGTGGTCTCTGAACTTCAGGAAAGAGCTGAGTGGGTTTTGCTTCCTTAGCCCTGGCTGGCAGGGCCAAGTTGTGCCTGTGAGTTGTGCTCAGAACTCCTGGCATGCTCCACAAGCTGCTGAATGATGACATGTGGCCATTTGTTCATTTTAAGCTCTGGATTCCCCACATTTGAAACTTTCCTCCTGGGGCTGCTGTTCTGGGCACCTGTGGTCAGGTCTTGCTTATCCCCAGAACTTTGCCAAGCCCATGAGTGGTGTGACCCTTCTCTGTGCCAGCCCTGGGGCAGAGGAAGAGCTGAGCTTGCAGGGTCAGTGCTTTAGACTTGGAATTTGGTGCCTTTTGCCTATTTTTACCTTAGGAATAACAAGTTAGTTCCTTTCCAGCTCCTGTTCTGAACTCCTGCTTGTGATATCCAGGAGGATCTGCCTGTTGGACAGGCCAAAGCCCATGTTGCTCTTCCAGCAGACCATGGTGATGTCCCAGCTGGTTCCAGAGTCTCTGCCCACTCTGTGCCACCCCTGCTGCTGGTTCTGCCAGAGATCACAGAGCCCAGACTGGTTTGGGTTGGGAGGGACCTTAAAGTCCATCCCATGGGCAGGGACACCTCCCACCAGCCCAGGGTGCTCCAAGCCCTGTCCAGCCTGGCCTTGGACACTCCCAGGGATGGGGCAGCCACAGCTGCTCTGCCCAACCTGTGCCAGGGCCTGCCCACCCTCCCAGCCAACGATTCCTTCCTAACATCTACTCTAAATCTTCCTATCTTTAAATTTAAAACCCTTCCCCCTTGTCCTATCACTGCAAAATCTTTTTATCTTCTCCATTTAAGGACTGAAAAGCTCCCTCTGAGTCCTGCCTAAGTCAGGAGTTGAGCTCAGCTTATTTGCATTTAACCAGTTGCATCATAAAAAAGATTACACTGAGTGAGGATTGTGAAAAATGAGAAAAGATGCAGCACTTGTGGAATTTGGGAGTGCTGGAACCAAGCCCTGGATTCTGGAGTCTGTTCCTTGGGGACTGCCCAGCCTGGAAGAGCCACCTTGGTTGGGATGCAGGGATGGATGCCAAGGACACCCAGCTGGTGTGGGATGCAGGGATGGGTGCCAAGGACACCCAGCTGGTGTGGGATGCAGAGGTGCCAAGGACACCCAGCTGGTGTGGGATCCAGGGATGGATGTCAAGCACACCCAGCTGGTGTGGGATGCAGGGATGGATGCCAAGCACACCCAGCTGGTGTGGGATGCAGGGATGGGTGCCAAGCACACCCAGCTGGTGTGGGATGCAGGGATGGATGCCAAGCACACCCAGCTGGTGTGGGATGCAGGGATGGATGCCAAGCACACCCAGCTGGTGTGGGATGCAGGGATGGGTGCCAAGCACACCCAGCTGGTGTGGGATGCAGAGGTGCCAAGCACACCCAGCTGGTGTGGGATGCAGGAGTGCCAAGGACACCCAGCTGGTGTGGGATGCAGGAGTGCCAAGCACACCCAGCTGGTGTGGGATGCAGAGATGGATGCCAAGCACACCCAGCTGGTGTGGGATGCAGGGATGGGTGCCAAGCACACCCAGATGGTGTGGGATGCAGGGATGGGTGCCAAGCACACCCAGCTGGTGTGGGATAAAGGGGTGCCAAGCACACCCAGCTGGTGTGGGATGCAGGGATGGATGCCAAGCACACCCAGCTGGTGTGGGATGCAGGGATGGGTGCCAAGCACACCCAGATGGTGTGGGATGCAGGGATGGGTGCCAAGCACACCCAGCTGGTGTGGGATGCAGGAGTGCCAAGCACACCCAGCTGGTGTGGGATGCAGGGATGGATGCCAAGCACACCCAGCTGGTGTGGGATGCAGGGATGGGTGCCAAGCACACCCAGCTGGTGTGGGATGCAGAGGTGCCAAGCACACCCAACTGGTGTGGGATGCAGGGATGGATGCCAAGCACACCCAGCTGGTGTGGGATGCAGGGATGGGTGCCAAGCACACCCAACTGGTGTGGGATGCAGGGATGGGTGCCAAGCACACCCAGCTGGTGTGGGATGCAGGGATGGATGCCAAGCACACCCAGCTGGTGTGGGATGCAGGGATGGATGCCAAGCACACCCAGCTGGTGTGGGATGCAGGGATGGGTGCCAAGCACACCCAGCTGGTGTGGGATGCAGAGGTGCCAAGCACACCCAGCTGGTGTGGGATGCAGGAGTGCCAAGGACACCCAGCTGGTGTGGGATGCAGGAGTGCCAAGCACACCCAGCTGGTGTGGGATGCAGGGATGGGTGCCAAGCACACCCAGCTGGTGTGGGATGCGGGGATGGATGCCAAGCACACCCAGCTGGTGTGGGATGCAGGATGGGTGCCAAGCACACCCAGCTGGTGTGGGATGCAGGAATGGGTGCCAAGCACACCCAGCAGGTGTGGGATGCAGGGATGGGTGCCAAGGACACTCAGGTGGGTTGGGATGCAGGATGGGTGCCAAGCACACCCAGCTGGTGTGGGATGCAGGGATGGGTGCCAAGCACACCCAGCTGGTGTGGGATGCAGGGATGGGTGCCAAGCACACTCAGAAGGTGTGGGATGCAGGGATGGATGGCAAGCACACCCAGATGGTGTGGGATGCAGGAGTGCCAAGGACACCCAGCTGGTGTGGGATGCAGGAGTGCCAAGCACACCCAGATGGTGTGGGATGCAGGGATGGGTGCCAAGCACACCCAGCTGGTGTGGGATGCAGGGATGGGTGCCAAGGACACCCAGCTGGTGTGGGATGCAGGGATGGGTGCCAAGCACACTCAGAAGGTGTGGGATGCAGGGATGGATGGCAAACACACCCAGATGGTGTGGGATGTAGAGATGCCAAGCACACTCAGGTGGGGTGGGATGCAGGGATGGGTGCCAAGCACACCCAGCTGGTGTGGGATGCAGGGATGGGTGCCAAGCACACCCAGCTGGTGTGGGATGCAGGGATGGATGCCAAGCACACTCAGCTGGTGTGGGACACAGGGGTGCCCAGCACACCCAGCTGGTGTGGGATGCAGGGATGCCAAGCACACTCAGCTGGTGTGGGATGCAGGGATGGGTGCCAAGCACACCCAGCTGGTGTGGGATGCAGGGATGGGTGCCAAGCACACCCAGCTGGTGTGGGATGCAGGGATGGGTGCCAAGGACACCCAGCTGGTGTGGGATGCAGGGATGGGTGCCAAGCACATCTGGGTTGTTTCGGGCTGCCCCAGCACTGCCCTGGGCTCTCTGTGCCCTGGCAATGCCCTCAGGGCTCTGGGTACCACAGCAGTGGACTGTGCCCTTCTCATCTCCTGAGCACTGACTTTGCTGCTGGTGGTTTCTTTGTCTGCTCCAGGTTTATTTTTAGTGTCTCCTGCAAAGTTGCACACCTGGAAAAGGAGAAGCTGTGGGAGAGGCTGCTGAGGAGCTGATTGCTGAGGTTCAGAGGCATTCCTTTCCCTCTGGAGCAACTTTGCTCCATGAAAATCTGTGGGATATTGGCAGGAAAAGGGGTCTATGAAGTGTCACCTGGGTGAAATCCTCTGTCACTTCAGTGCAGAGAAAATCCCCAACAAGTTGCTCCCAGCCCATTCAACAGCAAGACTTTCATCTCCCCTGAAATGAGGGAATTGCCATCAGGAGTTCAGGTGAGAGCAGCAGTGGGACAGACACAACCAGGGTGGGTTTAGAGCCCTGGATATAATTGAAATTATTTGCTGTTGCAATGTCTTCAAATCCCAGCAGTTGCCTGGTCTGGAAATTGCAAGTTGTGTAATTTAAATGTGTTAATGAAATAGTGCAAATAAAGCCTGTTTTGACAAGAGGGATGACAACATAGAATGAGTTTTGTGGATCTTGTGAGCCATTTGAAAGACATTTTTCTCTTTAAAATATTTAGTTATGCTGCAGCCACGAGGTTTTAATTATCTTGAAACTACTGGACTTGCATGTGGTGGGAATTGTTTCCAAGGTGTCTCCACAACGAGTTTTATCTCCTTCAGTGGAAGTTTCTGAGTATGAAAGTGAATCTTTGCACAGGAGCTTCACCCTGGGCTGGAAGAGAAACCTCCTCAGAGCTGAGGGGCAGATTCCTCCTGAGCTCAGCCCTGTGTGAGCAGGGAAAGCACCCAGGGAATGGCTGGAGCTGTGCCAGGGCAGGGGCAGCACCCAGGGAATGGCTGGAGCTGTGCCAGGGCAGGGACAGCACCCAGGGAATGGCTGGAGCTGTGCCAGGGCAGGGACAGCACCCAGGGAATGGCTGGAGCTGTGCCAGGGCAGGGACAGCACCCAGGGAAGGGCTGGAGCTGTGCCAGGGCAGGGACAGCACCCAGGGAATGGCTGGAGCTGTGCCAGGGCAGGGGCAGCACCCAGGGAAGGGCTGGAGCTGTGCCAGGGCAGGGACAGCACCCAGGGAATGGCTGGAGCTGTGCCAGGGCAGGGGCAGCACCCAGGGAATGGCTGGAGCTGTGCCAGGGCAGGCTCAGGTTGGATCTCAGCAAAAGGTTCTTCCCCCAGAGGGTGGTGGGCACTGACCAGGCTCCCCAGGGCAGTGGGCACGGCCCCAAGGCTGCCAGAGCTGCAGGAGGGTTTGGATGATGCTCTGGGGCACAGGGGGTGACTCTTGGGGCTGTTCCTGTGCAGGGCTGAGGGTTGGACTGGATGGTCCTTGTGGGTCTCTTCAGCTCAGCATGTTCTGGGATTTTAAGAGTTTAAATTACCTGATTAGGAGGTTTCTGTGCCTTGTGGTGAGAGAACTTCTATGTGTGTTCCTGGACAATCAGAACAATTCCTTGCCAAGAGAATGGATTGCTTTTCACAGAATCCCAGAATGTGCTGAGCTGGGAGGGACCCCCAAGGACCATCCAGTCCAACCCTCAGCCCTGCACAGGAACAGCCCCAGGAGTCACCCCCTGTGCCCCAGAGCATCAACCAAACCCTCCTGCAGCTCTGGCAGCCTTGGGGCCGTGCCCACTGCCCTGGGGAGCCTGGTCAGTGCCCACCACCCTCTGGGGGAAGAACCTTTTGCTGAGATCCAACCTGCCCCTGCCCTGGCACAGCTCCAGCCATTCCCTGGGTGCTGTCCCTGCCCTGGCACAGCTCCAGCCCTTCCCTGGGTGCTGTCCCTGCCCTGGCACAGCTCCAGCCCTTCCCTGGGTGCTGTCCCTGCCTTGGCACAGCTCCAGCCATTCCCTGGGTGCTGTCCCTGCTCTCAGAGCAGAGATTGGAGTTGGCCCCACTGAGCTCTGCCCTTCACTCCTCATCAGACTCCACTGCCCTGGGGAGCCTGTTCAGTGCCCACCACTCGATTTTTGTCCTTAAGAATAAAAAAATAAACCTGCCAATCATCCCTGCAGATGCCCCTGGTGTTGTGCCATCTGCAGTCTTGCAGTTTTAAGGCCCAGGAGGTGGGCACAGCCAGCAGCAATGTCCTTTAGCAGCACTCACAGCATCCTGCACTGCCTGAGACCAACCTGCAGAGAAAGACACATCTCTGGTGGTGCTGCTGCCCTGGACCACATTGACCCTCTCAGCCCTCAGTGAGTGCCAGGCTGTGCCCACTCCCTTCTCCCTTCCAGGGGCATTCAGAGGCTGCTGGTGAATTGCTGCTATTTTGAGCTCTCTCCCTTCCCACCTCCCTTTGGTGGCAGATGGGGAAAGGTGAAAAGCCACGAGCTGTTCTGTCACAGCCCTTCTGGGAGCAGCCATTTCTGGGCTCTTTATCCCAAATTCTCTGCTGTGGAAAAGTCAGCAAGTCTGCAGCAATCCCAGCTCCAGGAACAGCTGCTGTGGGTGCACCAGTGGGGCTTGAAACAGAGCTGGGGGCAGAGCAAACAGTTTGGAAGGACTCATCCCTTACCCAATGCAGGCACCTCCTGTTGGCAAAAGTGCCACCAATCCCCAGCAGTGCCCCTGACATATCACTGAGATGAGTTGCTCAGGGGTTATGGAGGGGAAAAGGCCTCTCTGAGTGCTGAGTTCATTTCAATCAGGTGTCTCCTCCCACGTGGGTTGAAGAAGACAGAAATCTTGCATTTCTCACTGTCTGAAAGTAAAGCAGGATGAGGCAAAAAGCTCCAGCAGATGCAGCAGAGTTTGCAGATGTCCTGCAGCTCAGTCTGCAAAGGGACATCACCCTCTTTCTGTCCTCTGCAAATCCACTGCAAAGTCAGTCTTGGGTGGGACACAGAACTACAGAATCCCAGACTGGGTTGGGTGGGAAGGGACCTTAAACAGCCCATCCCATCCCACCCCCTGCCATGGGCAGAGACACCTCCCACCAGCCCAGGGTGCTCCAAGCCCTGTCCAACCTGGCCTGGCACACTCCCAGGGATGGGGCAGCCACAGGTGCTCTGGGCACCTGTGCCAGGGCCCCCTCTAATCCCTGGTGTTTCCCCTCTGTCCCACTGGCTGTGGTGAGACAGCCCCTTGCACAGGAAGGTGTCTGACTCCAGAGCTGGATCATCTGGGGCAGCTCCTGTGCTGCCACATCAGGGCAGGGTCAGGTTGGATCTCAGCAAAAGGTTCTTCCCCCAGAGGGTGGTGGGCACTGACCAGGCTCCCCAGGGCAGTGGGCACGGCCCCAAGGCTGCCAGAGCTGCAGGAGGGTTTGGATGATGCTCTGGGGGACAGGGTGGGATTGTTGGGGTGTCTGTGATGGGATAGGAGTTGGACTGGATGAGCCTTGTGGGTCCCTTCCAGCTCAGGAGATTCAGTGAATGTCCCTCGTGGTGGGAGCAGCTCCTGTGCTGAGCTGGAACTCCAAACATGGCCCTGTGTGGGCTGGGAGGAGCTCAGTGCCACCCTGAGACCTGGCCCTTGTCACACAGCCAGGGCAGAGCCAGGGAGTGCCAGGGGGTGACACCTCTGTCACCTCATCTCAACACCCCCCACGGGGAGGCCAAAGGATGGAGATCAGGCTGGGTTTGCCTGTTGATATCCCCGACATTCAGCTCCAGCTTTGGCAGCTGCTGCTGGAATTGTATAAATGGGTCCTGGTTTATCTGAGCAGCAGATTTGTCTTTCTTGATTGGCTTCAAACTAAGCTGTGCAGCCTCTGCTCTGGATTCCTCTCTCCAGGCTGCTCCCTCAGCCACTGGAGATCCTTCCTCAGCTCTGTAGTTTTATTTAAGCTCTGCTGCTGTGTCTCCCCTTTCTGCTACCCCAGGAACACATTGCTCTGGTTTTGGTGGTTATTTTCCCTGCCACACAGGCAGTTTCTGTGCCATGTGTTTTCCTGCCAAGGCAATGCATTGGTACCTGTTTTGTGGTGATGTGGATGCAGATTCTACATTTTCTCCTTGAGTTAACAGTCCCATCAGTAATTGCCCAACACAGGATGTGTCTGGTCAGTCCACTCACAGAATTGGACACAGGGAGTTTCCTTCACCTTCTCCAGAACAACTTCCTCTGCATGTTCCTCATGCTCTGATGAGTCCCTTCCAACTCAGCATGTTCTCTTCATTCTGTGAAAGAAGAAGAAAAGCCCTCTCTGTCCCCATTGACAGAAATTCCACATTTTCATTTATTTTGGGACTATCATTTCCTCTTCCATCCCATGTGTCCCTCTGGTTGGTTTGCTCTGTTCCTCAGGATGGGGTGCTCAGCTGCAAAGAGGCTGCTCCATCCAGAGCATGGAAGAGATGAACCCCTGGCTTAGTCCATCACTCTCCTCACCCAGCTGTGCTCCATTTTCTCCTTGAATTAACAGTCCTATCAGTAACTGCCAGCACAGGATGTGTCTGGTCAGTCCACTCACAGCACTGGGCACAGTGAGTTTCCTTCACCTTCTCCAGACCAACTTCCCTCTGCATGTTCCTCATGCTCTGATGAGTCCCTTCCAACTCAGCATGTTCTCTTCATTCTGTGAAAGAAGAAGAAACTCCCCTCTGTCCCCATTGCCAGAAATCCCACATTTTCATTTATTTGGGAATATAAATTATATATATTCCTCTTCCATCCCATGTGTCCCTCTGGTTGGCTTGCTCTGATCCTCAGGATGGGGGAGCTCAGCTGCAGAGAGGCTGCTCCATCCAGAGCATGGAGGAGATGAACCCCATCACTCTCCTCACCCAGCTGTGCTCCATTTTCTCCTTGAATTAACAGTCCTATCAATAATTGGCAGCACAGGATGTGTCTGGTCAGTCCACTCACAGCACTGGGCACAGTGAGTTTCCTTCACCTTCTCCAGACCAACTTCCTCTGCATGTTCCTCATGCTCTGATGAGTCCCTTCCAACTCAGCACGTTCTCTTCATTCTGTGAAAGAAGAAGAAAAGCCCTCTCTGTCCCCATTGCCAGAAATCCCACATTTTCATTTATTTTGGGACTATCATTTCCTCTTTCATCCCATGTGTCCCTCTGGTTGGTTTGCTCTGTCCCTCTGGGGATGGGGGAGCTCAGCTGCAGAGAGGCTGCTCCATCCAGAGCATGGAGGAGATGAACCCCATCACTCTCCTCACCCAGCTGTGCTCCATTTTCTCCTTGAATTAACAGTCCTATCAATAATTGCCAGCACAGGATGTGTCTGGTCAGTCCACTCACAGAATTGGACACAGTGAGTTTCCTTCACCTTCTCCAGAACAACTTCCTCTGCATGTTCCTCATGCTCTGATGAGTCCCTTCCAACTCAGCATGTTCTCTTCATTCTGTGAAAGAAGAAGAAAAGCCCTCTCTGTCCACATTGCCAGAAATCCCACATTTTCATTTATTTGGGAATATAAATTATATTACAATATATATATTCCTCTTCCATCCCATGTGTCCCTCTGGTTGGTTTGCTCTGTTCCTCAGGATGGGGAGCTCAGCTGCAGAGAGGCTGCTCCATCCAGAGCATGGAGGAGATGAACCCCATCACTCTCCTCACCCAGTTGTGCTCCATTTTCTCCTTGAATTAACAGTCCTATCAGTAACTGCCAGCACAGGATGTGTCTGGTCAGTCCACTCACAGCACTGGGCACAGTGAGTTTCCTTCACCTTCTCCAGAACAACTTCCTCTGCATGTTCCTCATGCTCTGATGAGTCCCTTCCAACTCAGCATGTTCTCTTCATTCTGTGAAAGAAGAAGAAACCCCCCTCTGTCCCCATTGCCAGAAATCCCACATTTTCATTTATTTGGGACTATCATTTCCTCTTTCATCCCATGTGTCCCTCTGGTTGGTTTGCTCTGTTCCTCAGGATGGGGTGCTCAGCTGCAGAGAGGCTGCTCCATCCAGAGCATGGAGGAGATGAACCCCTGGCTTAGTCCATCACTCTCCTCACCCAGGTGGGTTTTCCTGGAGAAACACCCTGGAGATGTTAAATCAGCAATTTTTAGTCTGTGGGATGGGTTGTTGCTTTGCTTGGAGCTCAGTGGTGGGGAGGAAAAGGTTTGAGTTTTGGTCCAGGAGTGAACTCTGGGTCTGAATCCTTGCAGGAAACTTCTCATGGACCTTTTCTCATTATTATTTCCCTCAAGGGAGAGTTTTCTGGGCTCAGAGAGGGGAAACAGCCCCTGCAGCTCCACTGGTGGGTCTGGTTTGGGTGATGGCTCTGGGAAGTGTTGATGGCTCACCAGGAACCTTCAAACCACATCCAGTGCCAGCCTTGGCTGCATCCAAAACACCAAACAAAACATGGGAGAGGGAGAAACTTCCACACCTTCTCTCCAGCCAACCCCAGCCGAGCCCTGAGCTCCACCAGCTGCTCTTGTGCACCTGAAACCACCACGGGAGAGGGTTAAAGGAACGACTTTCCACCACTTTGAACCCTGTAGGGCTTGAGGAAAACACAACTCGAGCTCCCCATGTCATCTCCACACTGAGAAAATGGAATTAATGGTGGGTTTGGGCATTCCTGAGGCGTTTTGTGCTCCCAGAGCAGCAGTTGTGTCAGGGCTGTGTGTGGCATCATTCATTGTCTGGGATGCAGCACAGCAGGAGCTCAGAAGCTGAAGGCATGTCCTGCTTGCTGGTGACACTGGGAGGGACTGTGGCCTTTGGAGGCTCTGGAGGGGTGGGATTGGTCCTCTGCACTGTGCAGAGGAGGAATCCCCCCATTGCTCCTCTGGGACAGCCCCACCAGGCAGGAGGTGATTTGTGTCAGCCTGGGAGGACACTGGAGGACTTTGAGGGAATCACTGGTGTAAATTTGTGGTTTCAGCAGCATGAAGGAGCTGTTGACATGTTGTTGGGAGGAGCATTTCAGGGGGAAATGCATGAGAGAGTCAGTGGGGAGATGCTGAGTTACAGAAGTGTTTCAGCTTGGAAAGTCCTGCAGAGAATCCCAGAGTGGTTTGGGTTGGAAGGAACCTCAAATCTCATCCTGTTCCACCCCCTGCCATGGGCAGGGACACCCTCTCTACTCCACCAGGTTCATCCAGCCTGGCCTTGGACACTCCCAGGGATGGGGCAGCCACAGCTTCTCCTCAGGGAACAACAATTCCTTCCCAACATCCAAACCAACCTGTGACCTGGTTTTGGGCATTTGGAATCCAGAAGGAAATTTTGAATGACTGAATTTTATTTTTTAACCCCTCTCCCTCCTCTCCCAGTTGTTCCTCAAACAGGTCAGAGCTGGTGGGGCAGCCCCAGGTGTCTGTCTGGGCTCTGTGCCCTGGTTGTTTCTCCCCAGCTGGGCAGGGCTGGCCTTGCTCTGGTCCTTGAGCAGGAGACACCCCAACACCTCCAAAGCTTTGAAGTTTGGGGAACACTCTTGTGTTGCCAGCAAAGCTCCCAAGTTGTGTTTGACCTCCCCAGCAGAAGAGCCATGGACAAGACCTGATTTTTGTAGTAATTGAAGTTAAACATTATCCCCAATCCTTGCTGTGATCCCAAAGGGTCTGACCACTCTCATGTGGGAGACCTCACTTGACCTAATTCCAGATGGCCACAGGATTCTGCAGTTTTAGCTCAGAACTCTTTCAGATGAGCACAAATGGCTTCATCCCATGCTTTGAGGTGGATGTTTTTACTTAAATTTAGACCCTTCATTTGGAAGCAAATATCTCTGTGAAGTTTTGTCCTGAGTCCTTGTGTCCCTCCACAGTGTCTTCACTTGGCACCAGGCTGGTCCTTCCTCCTCTGGCACCAGGAACTGCCTTTAGATCCTTCAAAAGAGAAAAACCTCCAACCATGTGGTAAAAAAATGCACCACCCCCCCCACCTTGTAATTGGAGATAATTAAACACATCCCTGCGGATTTGCAGGCTGCATAATCAGTTGTTCAAACATGACAGGCTGAAATCTGGACTGTGAGCAGTGTCTGGGGTTTGAAGCACCGCAGAGTCGCTGAGAAAGGAAGAAAAAAGGAGCTGTGGGCAGCGGGAGTGTCGTGGCACACCCCCTGCCTGACCTGCTGCTGCCCATCAAGGTAGGGCTGAGCTTTCAGGCCCTGCAGCTTTTCAAAGGAGCACACATGGATCCCACCTCTCCCCTATTAATATTTCCTGAGTGCTTTTCCTTTCAAGTGGTTCTGTTTTCAGTGGGGCCTTTTTCGAATTAGAAAGGCTTTCCCGAGCCTTTCAACACAGCAGGAGCCCAGAGTGGGCAGAGTTCTCTTTGAAGAATCACAGTGGTTAATAAAAAAATAAATAAAGAACAGGAGGTGAAAGAGAAGAGCAGCAAATGGTGCCTGGTGTGGTGTGAGGGGCACCTTTCAGGGTTGGCATGGCTGGTTGGGCATGGGCTGGGGGTCCACAGTGCCCAGAGGAGGAGGAGGAAGGTGTCACAGTGCCCAGGGGAGGAGGAGGAAGGTTCCACAGTGCCCAGAGGAGGAGGAAGGTGTCACAGTGCCCAGGGGAGGAGGAGGATGGTTCCACAGTGCCCTGAGGAGGAGGAGGAAGGTTGCACAGTGCCCAGGGGAGGAGGAAGGTTGCACAGTTCCCAGAGGAGGAGGAGGAAGGTTGCACAGTGCCCAGAGGAGGAGGAAGGTTGCACAGTGCCCAGAGGAGGAGGAGGAAGGTTTCATAGTGCCCAGAGGAGGATGAGGAAGGTTGCACAGTGCCCAGAGGAGGAGGAAGGTTGCACAGTGCCCAGAGGCGGAGGAGGAAGGTTTCATAGTGCCCAGAGGAGGATGAGGAAGGTTGCACAGTGCCCAGAGGAGCAGGAAGGTTGGAGAATGCCCAGAGGAGGAGGAGGAAGGTTGCACAGTGCCCAGAGGAGGAGGAAGGTTGCACAGTGCCCAGAGGAGGAGGAGGAAGGTTGCACAGTGCCCAGAGGCGGAGGAGGAAGGTTTCATAGTGCCCAGAGGAGGATGAGGAAGGTTGCACAGTGCCCAGAGGAGGAGGAAGAAGGTTTCATGGTGCCCAGGGGAGGAGGAAGAAGGTTTCATGGTGCCCAGAGAAGGAGGAGGAAGGTTTCACAGTGCCCAGAGGAGGAGGAGGAAGGTTCCACAGTGCCCAGAGGAGGAGGAAGGTTACACAGTGCCCAGGGGAGGAGGAGGAAGGTTACACAGTGCCCAGGGTAGGAGGAGGAAGGTTGCACAGTGCCCAGAGGAGGAGGAAGGTTGCACAGTGCCCAGAGGAGGAGGAGGAAGGTTCCACAGTGCCCAGAGGAGGAGGAAGGTTGCACAGTGCCCAGAGGAGGAGGAAGGTTGGAGAATGCCCAGAGGAGGAGGAGGAAGGTTCCACAGTGCCCAGAGGAGGAGGAAGGTTACACAGTGCCCAGGGGAGGAGGAGGAAGGTTGCACAGTGCCCAGAGGAGGAGGAAGGTTCCACAGTGCCCAGAGGAGGAGGAAGGTTGCACAGTGCCCAGAGGAGGAGGAGGAGGAGGAAGGTTGCACAGTTCCCAGAGGAGGAGGAGGAAGGTTGGAGAATGCCCAGAGGAGGAGGAGGAAGGTGTCACAGTGCCCAGGGGAGGAGGAAGGTTGCACAGTGCCCAGAGGAGAAGGAGGAGGAGGAAGGTTGCACAGTTCCCAGAGGAGGAGGAGGAAGGTTTCACAGTGCCCAGAGGAGGAGGAGGATGGTTCCACAGTGCCCTGAGGAGGAGGAGGAAGGTTGCACAGTGCCCAGGGGAGGAGGAAGGTTGCACAGTGCCCAGAGGAGGAGGAAGGTTGCACAGTGCCCAGAGGAGGAGGAGGAAGGTTTCATAGTGCCCAGAGGAGGATGAGGAAGGTTGCACAGTGCCCAGAGGAGGAGGAAGAAGGTTTCATGGTGCCCAGGGAAGGAGGAAGAAGGTTTCATGGTGCCCAGAGAAGGAGGAGGAAGGTTTCACAGTGCCCAGAGGAGGAGGAGGAAGGTTCCACAGTGCCCAGAGGAGGAGGAGGAAGGTTCCACAGTGCCCAGAGGAGGAGGAAGGTTCCACAGTACCCAGGGGAGGAGGAGGAAGGTTGGACAGTGCCCAGAGGAGGAGGAAGGTTGCACAGTGCCCAGAGGAGGAGGAGGAAGGTTGCACAGTGCCCAGAGGAGGAGGAGGAAGGTTGCACAGTGCCCAGAGGAGGAGGAAGGTTGCACAGTGCCCAGAGGAGGAGGAGGAAGGTTCCATGGTGCCCAGAGGAGGATGAAGGGGCACCCAGGCAGGCTGGGAGTGGTGGGTGACCTGTGCTGATCCAGCTGGTGGGCACAGGAATATCAAGGTGGTCCATCTGAGGGTCCTTCCTCTGGAAGGTTCTGTGTGCAGGTGGGCACACCTGGCAGTGCTGGCATCAGGGCAGGGCACAGGGGAAGGGATCTGTACCAGATGTGGGGTTGGTTTTGATATAATTGTGCTTTCCTATCCCTTGGCCACGGGGGTGAGTGGGGATGGTTTCAGTGAAACACAAAGTGGTTTGGTGATGGATTATGAAGTGATTTTGTGACAAAATGCAGTGATTTTGTCAGGAATTCAGTGGTCAGCCCCTCAGCTGCCCTGCCCCCTCCCTGCCCTCCCCTCCCACTGTGCCAGGTTGGGGCAGGTCTGGTGCTTGGCAAGGACGGGTGAAGGAGCAAAGGATCCCAGAATGTGCTGAGCTGGGAGGGACCCCCAAGGACCATCCAGTCCAACCCTCAGCCCTGCACAGGAACATCCCCAAGAGTCACCCCCTGTGCCCCAGAGCATCATCCAAACCCTCCTGCAGCTCTGGCAGCCTTGGGGCCGTGCCCACTGCCCTGGGGAGCCTGGTCAGTGCCCACCACCCTCTGGGGGAAGAGCCTTTTGCTGAGATCCAACCTGCCCCTGCCCTGGCACAGCTCCAGCCATTCCCTGGGTGCTGTCCCTGCCCTGGCACAGCTCCAGCCATTCCCTGGGTGCTGTCCCTGCCCTGGCACAGCTCCAGCCATTCCCTGGGTGCTGTCCCTGCCCTGGCACAGCTCCAGCCATTCCCTGGGTGCTGTCCCTGCCCTGGCACAGCTCCAGCCATTCCCTGGGTGCTCCCCCTGCCCTGGCACAGCTCCAGCCCTTCCCTGGGTGCTGTCCCTGCCCTGGCACAGCTCCAGCCATTCCCTGGGTGCTGTCCCTGGTACCCACAGGGCAGAGCTCAGTGCCTGCCCCTCCTCTGCCCCTCCCCAGGAAGCTGGAACTGCACTGAGGTCTCCCCTCAGTCTCCTCTTCTCCAGCTGAACACCCCAAGTGCCCTCAGTGCCCTCACACGCTGCCCCTCCAGGCCCTGAACCATCTCTGTGCCCTCCTTTGGACACTCTCCAGTGGCTTCACATCTTCCTTTCATTTTGGTGCCCCCAAACTGCCTCAATATTGTCCTCAGGGCCCAACTGTGGATGGTCCCTGTTTGTGCTGAGATGTCCCTGTAGCCCCTGAGCTGAACGAGGAGGGGCTCACAAGGCAGAGCCTTCACTTCTTCCCCACCTTCATGTGAATCACAGGATCATTAGGCTTGGAAAAGCCCTGGGAGATCTGCAAATCCAACCATCAACCCATCACCACCACAGGATCATTAGGCTTGGAAAAGCCCTGTGAGATCACCAAGTCCAACCATCAACCCATCACCACCACAGGATCATTAGGCTTGGAAAAGCCCTGGGAGATCACCAAGTCCAACCATCAACCCACCACCACCAAACCACGTCCTTCAGTGCCACATCTCCACATCTTCTGAACCCTTCCAGGGATGGTGACTCCACCAAGGTCAAGGCTGCAGCAGGGAGGGAGGGGAAGGTGCAGGAGCTCCCAAACCCCTGCTGGCCTCTAATTGACAAGGAGCTGTTCTGCCCTTTTTTAATCTGTGCCAAACTTTCCTGGAAAGCAGCTTAGATGGTTATTTGCAGCGTGTCATTATCTGATTAGCACAATGCTGATTGATGGGCAGGGCAGGGGGTGAACGTCTGACCCTGGAGCTGCTGCTGCTGCCCTCTGAGAAGGGCAGGGCAATGTCCTTTAGCCATGATTTGCCAGCAATTAAGTCTCTCCATGTCACTGCAACAGCTTTCAGGATAAATCTGGATACTTGAGGACTGTTTGCTTGGTTTGTTTTTTTGTACCATCCCCCTTTTTTCCCCCTGCCTTGTGTTGCTCGTGGGAAATGTAGAATGAAACCTCTGCCTGTGGGGTTTGAGGGATGTGTGGGGTAAATTGTGGCTCTTCCAAGGTGAAAAACTTTGAGGCAGAGGCTGGAAAAGCATTGAGGGAATCGAAGTCAGAACTTTGAGGGATGTTATTTCATGTAGCAGGTACCTAAATATACAATCACAGACTCCCCAAGGATCATCCAGTCCAACCCTCAGCCCTGCACAGACACCCCAACAATCCCACCCTGTGCCCCAGAGCATCATCCCAACCCTCCTGCAGCTCTGGCAGCCTTGGGGCCGTGCCCACTGCCCTGGGGAGCCTGGTCAGTGCCCACCACCCTCTGGGGGAAGAGCCTTTCCCTGATGTCTCGTTAGTAGGAAAAGGAAGAAAATAAAAGCATTTTGTCCTGACATGAAATTATCTTTCATGAGTATCTCAGAACATTTTGAGACATAACTCTCTGACATGCACATGGTTCAGGATTCTGGAACTGCAGGAAAAGGGGAGATGGAGAAAAGGTGTTTCATCCCCATCTGGGTTCATGACTGGGAGGAGAATTCAGGCTTTGGATCCCAATCCCCTCCTTTTCCACGGGTTGATGTTTCTTATTCTCCATCTGCTTAGCCCTGGAACAAAACCAGAGGCCATAAATTGTCCTTAAACCTCCCCAGATGGCTGATCAAAGGTGCAGAGACAGTGCACAGGTTAAAGGGCAGCAGGAGACCTGAGCAGAGCAGATGCAGAGCTGAAGTGTCAGAGCTGCTGGGGTTGGATAACAAGTTTTGGTTCCAGGATGCACAGCTGGGGCAGGAAGTCCAGGGGGAAGACTGGATTCCTTCCCTGCTGGCCCTCTGGGACTTTGGATCCTGCAACAGAACAGTCTGTTCTCTTGCTTGAGATCTGTGTTTTTGGGGGATGGGGTTTTGGGTTTTTTTGGCTTGTTTTTTGTTCAGATGTGAAAGTTAAACTGTAGGAGTGAGGATGTGTTTGCTCACACACACAGAGTTGTGTTTTGGGAATCCCTCCCTCACATGAGCTTGAGATCCAGGGATCACAGAACCATAGAATGGATTGGGTTGGAAAAGACCTCCAAGATCGTCAAGCCCAACCCTTGGGCCAACTCCAGTCCCTTTACCAGATCATGGCACTCAGTGCCACGGCCAAGCTCAGCTGAAAAACCTCCAGGGATGGGGAATCCACCTCCTCTCTGGGCAGCCCATTCCAATCCCTGAGCACTCTCTCTGCAAAGAATTTCTTTCTGCTCTCCAACTTCAGTTTCCCCTGGCAGAGCTTGAGCCCATCGTGCCCCCTTGTCCTATTGCTGAGTGCCTGGGAGAAGAGACCAACCCCCAGCTGGCCAGAACTTCCCTTCAGGCAGTTCCAGACAGTGCTGAGGTCACCTCTGAGCCTCCTCTTCTCCAGGCTAAACACCCCCAGCTCCCTCAGCCTCTCCCCACAGCACTTGTGCTCCAGTCCCTTCTCCAGCCTCGTTGCTCTTCTCTTCTCAGTTGGGTTGGAAGAGACCTCAGAGATCATCAACCCTTGATCCAACCCCACTGGGATCACTCTGGCACTCTGTGCCCTGGGCTGGTGATCACAGTGGGGTTGGATCAAGACTTGTTGGATTCTCGGTCCCTGGAGGTGTTTCAGAGGACACTCAGTGCCACATCCAGTCCCTTCTCCAGCCTCGTTGCTCTTCTCTGGCCCCTCTCCAACCCCTCAATCTCTTTCCTGAACTGAAGGGCCCAGACCTCTGGAGCTGCTGGCCCTGGAGGAGGTGAATTAAAGGCTCTGCTTGCTCTCTCTTAGCTGCTCTTTGCATTTCTTTGGTCCTTTGGGCTGTGCTGCTTTGTCTTCTCCAGGTGCTTAGAGCAGAGAAGGGCACCAGAGTGCTCTGAGAGGAGATTTGTGCTGTGAGGAGAAGCCTTGGCTTTTATTAGCCCTGTTTGCAGGGACTCAGAGCCTGTGGGACATAAGAGGCTTAAGCTGTTCAGTGTAGAGAAATGTGAGGTAATAACGAGGATGTGGAGGAACCCTGTGAGGTTGTGCTGAGCCCCGGGCAGAGCCCTCACCTCCTGCCCAGCCCCTGCTGGCAGTGCCAGATGTGGGTGCAAAGCTGTGCAGAGCCCAGGAATTGCCCCTGTCCTGCAGGATGAACTTTGCCTGAGCTGCTGCCTTTGCTTCTGCCACTGGATTTCTTGCCTTTGCTCCTCATTCCATGGAATCTTCACAGAATCAGGGAATGGTTTGGGTTGGAAGGTCTCTCAAAGCTCATCCCATTCCACCCCCTGCCATGGGCAGGGACACCTCCCACCAGCCCAGGGTGCTCCAAGCCCTGCCCAACCTGCCCTTGGACACTCCCAGGGATGGGGCAGCCACAGCTGCTCTGCCCAACCTGTGCCAGGGCCTGCCCACCCTCCCAGCCAACAATTCCTTCTCAATATCCCATCTATCCCTGCCCTCTGGCAGTGGGAAGCCATTCCTTGTGTCCTGTCCCTCCATCCCTTGTCCCCAGTTCCTCTCCAGCTCTCCTGAAGCCCCTTTAGGCCCTGGAAGGGGCTCTCAGGTGTCCCTGGTCCCTTCTCTTCTCCAGGTGCCCCCCCAGCTCTCCCAGAGGGGCTCCAGCCCTGCAGCATCTCCGGGGCCTCCTCTGGTCTCTCCAGCAGCTCCAGGTCCTTGTGCTGTTGTTCCCAGGGCTGGGGCAGCTCTGCAGGTGGGGGCTCACCTGAGGGGGGCACAGGGCCATGGGGTTTGTTCCCCCAGGTGGCTTTGCCAGGTGGTTGGGGGATGCCCAGTGCCCAGGAGCAGCTGGAGGGGTTTGTGCTGTGCCCTCAGCCTCTCTGGAGCTTCAGCACAGGTGGTTGGTGCTGGTGTGAGATGGGCACATTGTCCTATAATGCCATTTATTTCCAGATTTATTCAGATGCCCAACTGGGAGCCCTTCCTGGGACAGGCTCCCCTTGGGATGTGCCATTTTGCAAAGCAATTTGATGCATGTATTTATTTCTGTAGCTGTGATATCTCTCTATATATTACATGTGTGATTGCCCCACTGGTGGGGCTCTGTAGATTAGGAGGAAATGCAGTTATTAGCTCTTGATAAGCAGCCACTTTTGGTCCCAGCTGTTTTTTAATTAAACATAGATGTGAAGTGCAGCTGTTCATTCAAAACCCACTTTTTATTTCTCTGCAAAATGCAGCATTTCCCCCTGTTGAGTCCTGGAGAGTAGCACAAGGAGGAAAATTTTTATAAATTCCTGTTTTCATATTTAATTTTCTAAGAAATATGACTTTTTACAGCAGAAGGTAAACGTAGTTTGGGAACTGTCAGCAAAGTGGGATGAGACTTTTAGGAATGGGGGGAGGATTTATTTTATTTACTCCAAAAATATTTTTTAGACTTTGGTGTTTTAAAAAGAAAAAAAAAAAAAAGAAGTGTTATTTTTTGTGTACAGCTGTGCCTTGAGTTGAGGCTTTCCAGAAGGCTGAAGCCCCAGCAGTTGTACAGAAATAAATCAGAAATGGCTGTGAGAAAGTTGTGTGCTGCTGAAATATTGGGACTGACTGTTCAGGAGGACAAAACCCTGTGGCTGAACCCCAAATAATCTCCCAGTGTGACCCTGAATGGCAGGAACTGCCTCAGTGGATGTTCCTGTGGTGAAAATCAGGCATGGAAGGAGACCTGCAGTGGGTTTGGAGAGGGTTTTTCTAGGCCATCAGTGATGCCACAAGCACTTGTTGGTTCTTAACCAGTGATTTGGAGCAGGGATGTCCCTTCTGATCAATCAGCTGTTTGCATTCCTGGTCAGTTGGGTGGTTTTCCCTTTCCTGCTATTCCTCTGCATCCCTGAGCTGCTTTAAAGGTGAACTGGCAGGAGGAACAAACCCAACACAAGAGAGATTATAAATCAGAGTTACAATTTAATAACAACATTACAATAAATGCAATGGCACAAAGAGAAATTGGGTTTAACCCCCAAGCCCAGCAGTCTAACCCAGCCCCCTGGGGCACAAACACAGGGGGGTTTGGTGGCCCCTGTGCTGAGCCCCACGTGGTTCCCTCGAGTCCAAAGGAAAAGGAAGGGACAAACCTGTTGGTGCAGATGATGGCACAGTCTGGGCCAGAGTGGTGGCTCCTCCTGGCCAGGGGCTGCTCCTCCTCTGCATCCAAGGAGTGGTTCCCCCTGTCCCAAGCCTTTGTCGTCACCAGGACCCTGGTGGCTTTGCCTGTTCTCACTCCAGTTTTACCCCTCAGCACCAATGCCCAGGGGAGCCTGAGCTGCTGAAGAAAAGCCAACAGCTCTTCCTCCCTCTTGGACTGCTTGGAATTGGACACTGGCACAGGTTGGGCAGAGAAGCTGTGGCTGCCCCATCCCTGGGAGTGTCCAAGGCCAGGTTGGACAGGGCTTGGAGCAGCCTGGACTGGTGGGAGGTGTCCCTGCCCATGGCAGGGGTGGGATGGGATGAGCTTTAAGGTCCGTCCCAACCCAAACCATTCCCTGATTCTGTGATTGCTGTTTGTTATTTCTGCATTCAGGTGCAGTGTGACCATCTGCAGGTGAACATCTCCCTGCACTTGGGTCTGTCCCCAGAGAAACGAGGCCATGCAGCAATTCCAGGAGTATGACTGGTGTCAGTGCCCCTCTGTGTCCTGCCCTTCAGACCCAGAAGGGGTGGCATAACCACCCTGACACCACCAGTACCCCCCACACATCGTGGACACTGATCCCTCCTTTCCTGGCACTGCTGCTTCTTGTGTTTCTGTGCAAAGGGAGGGCCAAGGGTTTCTCTGGGAGCTGGTGGCACATTGACCTCAGCTGACCCCACTGGATGTGATGCCACGGGGTCAAGGCAGATGAAATCATGCCTTTGGATCCTTCCAGCTGCATAGCAGGAACACTGGAGCTGCCTGAGGCATTGCACCACCCCTGGCTTAAGGGTGAAAATCCCAAGGTCTCATTGCTGATGCACCCAGAGATAACCATAACTCACAGTTGGAGGCTCTGAAGGCTCCTCTGTGCATTTGGACACCAACATGCCCAGCACTGCCTTTGTGTGCCCCCTGCATGCCAGGGGAAGCTGCAGCCTCACCTGCAGCACTGGTTTTGGTTGGCAGCTCAGTTTATTAAACCTGCAGCTCACTGTTTGTGCAAGGGGAGAGGGAGGCAGAGCATTTGCTACAGTTTATTTGACCTAGTTAAGGAGAATATCAGGTCGCCTCAGGCAAGTAATTAATTTGCCCACACTTCCTCCTGTTCCTGGCATGGTGCAGGCAGCCAATACCTGCTGCAGGTGAGGAGGAGGGGCCTCCCAGCTGCCAGGAACGCTGCCTGGACCTGCAGCTGCCGTGCTGGGGGGGCAGATCCACCATGGAAAGGAATGGCAGCAGGACAGCTCCAGATGGTCTCCATCCCAACCCTCAGCGCTGCCCTCGGGATGATGGAAAGCCCACCCTGCTGCTTTCTCTTTGGCAGAAGTGCTGCCTCTCGGTGTCATTGGCAGGGGTGGATTCAAGGGGGGGTTTGGTGATGGTTGGAGAGCCCTCTCTGCAGAGGGGGTGCTCCCTCTGCATCGCTCAGCCCCCACTCACCGTGGTGTGTCCTGTTGGTCCCTGTTCCTCTCCCTCTGGCAAGGGTTCCAAGGTGACCCCAGCTGCCCATTAGACACAAATCCATCCCTTTCCAAACCCCAGTGCTGGGTCATTTTGTCTCCTGATGTTTGTCCTGTCCACACTGCCCATTTCTGCAGCTCAGCACTGCTCTGGGTTCATTTTTAGCAAAGCATTGAGTGTTGTGGGCACGGAGCCAAACCACAGCAGTGGGGAGGTGACAGTCCTGTGGCAGCAAAGAAACTCTGACAGTCCAAAGAACCTGTGGGACTCACTTTCAAAAGCCAGTTTCTTCCTATTTGAGTCTCTGCAATGTGAAATTCTCAGTTGCCCAAAGTGATGTGGCTCCAGGGTCGTTCTCTGTGCCATCCACCAGTTCCTGGGTTTATTCAGCCACACTTTTCCCCCCACTCTGTTTGCAGAGAGTGTGTGGCAGGGAAAACAGTCCCTGAAAGCCTGAGCTGACAGTAAAATGCATCTCAACCCCTTGTCTGGTTTGTGGGGTATTTAGAAGAAATAGAAGAGGTATTTTGTTTTGTGTTGGTTTAAAGGTGAACTGGCAGGAAAATGAAACCAACACAAGAGAGATCATAAGTCAGAGTTACAATTTAATAACAATATTACAATCAATGCAATGGCACAAAGAGAAATTGGGTTTAACCCCCAACCCCAGCAGTCTAACCCAGCCCCCTGGGGCACAAACACAGGGGGGTTTGGTGGCCCCTGTGCTGAGCCCCACGTGGTTCCTCTGAGTCCAAAGGAAAAGGAAGGGACAAACCTGTTGGTGCAGATGATGGCACAGTCTGGGCCAGAGTGGTGGGCTCCTCCTGGCCAGGGGCTGCTCCTCCTCTGGATCCAATGAGTGGTCCCAGAAGTCCCCAAAGGCCAAGATTGTCTCCCCTCAGGTTTGGGTGGGAGCCCCCAGTGCCTCCCCCAGGGCAGGGAGTTCCACACTGGGGGATCTGACTCTGGCAGTCAGGGGGGATTTTGGAATGGTTGCTGGCCCATGGGCAGAGCTGAGCCCTCAGGTGGGTGTGGAGGTGCCAAGAACTCCCTGCAGGGCAGTTCTCCCAGCTCCTCTGCCAGGCTTCTTTCCCAGCCAGCTCCCAGCCTGAGGGCTCAGCTGTGCCCTGGGCAGCTGCTGCCAATGGGCCCTTGGGAACAGTTGCTGGGCAATGAATGGAGGGTTTGGAATGCACAGCTTTGGTCACCCCCACACAGGGACAAACTGGGCCCACCTGCTGAACTGGGACATGTTGGTTGTTGTGAGCATTGAATTTAGTGTGCAATCATTCAGAGGGGGAGATTGTATAAAAGTGAAACTTCAGTGAGCTGATACAACATGAAAAGTTGTTCTGTGGTGTTTTAATTTGTTTGGTTTTTTTAGTAGATTTCCTTTGTCAAGGCACTGCTGGTGGTTGAAGGGCTTTAAAACCCACACAGAAAACACGGGGGTAACATTGGTACAAGGTTAGGAAAGTGCAGGTACAAGAAAATGAACATTCCTTGTGCAGAAGTTCAAGTGCTTTGTCCCATTTGAAATTACCCACCTTGCAGAGTTTCTACCACAAACTCTTTGCTGCCAAGTCATCCAGGACTGAGAGAGCAATCATGGAATCATCACAGAATCCCAGAATGGTTTGGGTTGAAGGGACCATAAAGCCCATCCAGTCCCATCCCCTGCCATGGGCAGGGACACCTCCCACCAGCCCAGGTTGCTCCTGGCCTTGGACACTCCCAAATGGGAGATACAGATCTATAGATCTCCTATATTTATATATGGTATAGCTCCCATTTTTATCTGTTTCTTTTCCTTTCATAAATCTGGAGGTGGAAGGACTGGGAGTTCTTCACTGTGGGTGCCTGAGTGCCCAACATTCAAGGTGACAGAAATGCTTGATCTAATATTTGGCTGGGAATAATCATGTTTGTTTATCCTGCCTGGAACATTTCTTCTTTCTTCAGACCCTTGTGGACGATTTTTCTTGTGTTCAATATAAGGGTGTGCCAGTGAAGTCACACAGGAGTGAGGGATGTTCTTTATCCACCCTCCCTTCTTTGGAACTTGATTTTTTTTCCCCAATTTAAGAAACATGTTCATCTTAAAACTGCAGCATCATTTTTTTTAAGTGGCCAATAAACTGGAATAAAACACAGTGCTTTGATTTATGTGTTAATGCAAAAGGACCTAATGGACATCAGAGGACGAGTGGTATTTGTTTAATGCACTGTTTGATCATCTCAAGTGTTGATGCTGGGAAGAAAAGGGATGTTTTCTTGGGCTTCTTGAATTTATTGTCTTTGTGGTACTGGGCTGGTTTAAAGGGAAACAAACAGGAGAAATGAACCCAACACAAGAGAGATTATAAGTCAGAGTTACAGTTTAATAACAATATTACAATCAATGCAATGGCACAAAGAGAAATTGGGTTTAACCCCCAACCCCAGCAGTCTAACCCAGCCCCCTGGGGCACAAACACAGGGGGATTTGGTGGCCCCTGTGCTGAGCCCCACGTGGTTCCGCCGAGTCCAAAGGAAAAGGAAGGGACAAACCTGTTGGTGCAGATGATGGCACAGTCTGGGCCAGAGTGGTGGCTCCTCCTGGCCAGGGGCTGCTCCTCCTCTGCATCCAATGAGTGGTCCCAGAAGTCCCCAAAGGCCAAGATTGTGTCCCCTCAGGTTTGGGTGGGAGCCCCCAGTGCCTCCCCCAGGGCAGGGAGTTCCACACTGGGGGATCTGACTCTGGCAGTCAGGGGGGATTTTGGAATGGTTGCTGGCCCATGGGCAGAGCTGAGCCCTCAGGTGGGTGTGGAGGTGCCAAGGAGTCCCTGCAGGGCAGTTCTCCCAGCTCCTCTGCCAGGCTTCTTTCCCAGCCAGCTCCCAGCCTGAGGGCTCAGCTGTGCCCTGGGCAGCTGCTGCCAATGGGCCATTGGGAACAGTTGCTGGGCAATGAATGGAGGGTTTGGAATGCACAGCTTTGGTCACCCCCACACAGGGACAAACTGGGCCCACCTGCTGAACTGGGACAGGTAGAAGCATCACTTCTGCTGTGAGTTGCTGAAGAAGAGAATGGGCTTGAACCTCATGGGAGGCATCAGTAAGGACAGGACTGGGCAGATGTTCTGGGGATAGGAAGGGATGGGAGAGGGGCTGGACAATCCGTGGGGAGAGGAATGATGTCCCAGCAGGAGCTGGATGCAGCCTGACTAAATAAAGAATTTTTCAAGCAAAGAGACCCCTAAAATCAGACTCTCCTGGGGAGGTCCCTGTGCTGGCAGGAGGCAGGAGGGTAATTCCCAGCTCCCAGGAAGGGAAATCAGAGCCTGTCCAGGCAAGTGCTGCTGCTGGAGGTCGTTCAGGCTCTCTGGGGAGATGATTATTTGCATTCAGCTCTATTAATTTCCTCTCCTAAAATATGCCCTGTGGGTCCCAGCATTGTTGTGGCTGCTCAGCCTCGGGTTTCTCTGCAGCCTCTTCAGTGTTAGGAGGATGGAGGAGAATAAATTTCACATTCTCATGTTCCTGCCACTCAGATTTCTGAATCAGCTTCTCACTTCATCTTGTGACACTGGGGTTTGCTTTCCTCTAACACCTCCCTCCCAGCATCCATCCCTTGTTCCCAAACAGCTGCTTGTGGCAGCACCAGTTGCCAGCTTAGGATAAGTTAAAAAAAATAAATCAGAGCTGCAAAACTCATGAAAACCTTTTGAAAGCTGTGAGGTTTTAAGCATAATGCAGTTTGAGATTTGAGTGTGTTTACTTGTTTACTTACTGGAGCTTTATCTCTTGGGTTTTAAGGATTTAGGTTCAAGTATTCTCTGGATTGGGGCTGTTAAAGGAAAGTGAAAGTCTCCCTGAGCTCCAGGAACTCAGCCTTGAAGGGAGACAGTGTCAGGATATTCTGGGGGAAGTGCTGACTTTGCAACATTTGGGTGAATCTCAAGCGAAGCCTCTCAACGAGGCCTCGAAATCTGAGCCCTGCTGGTGGGATCACCTTCCCCTGGTCTTGCTCAGTGAGATCCTGCAGGATTTCAGCCCTGGCTGAGGGGATCAGATTGGCAGGGAGGAGTTATCACATTCAGCATCTCGCTCTGGGCACTTGGCAGGGAGGTGTCTGTGCTGGAGAGGAACCACTGCCACGTGCAGGGATTTGTGTTCATGTGCACACCCAGATCCTGTATCACCTTTCACACACTCAGAGAATCCCAGACTGGTTTGGCTGGGAAGGGACCTTAAAACTCATCTCATCCCACCCCTGCCATGGGCAGGGACACCTCCCACCAGCCCAGGGTGCTCCAAGTTTATCCAGCCTGGCCTTGGACACTCCCAGGGATGGGGCAGCCACAGCTTCTCTGCCCAACCTGTGCCAGGGCCTGCCCACCCTCCCAGCCAACAATTCCTTCCCAATATCCCATCTATCTCTGCCCTCTGGCAGTGGGAAACCATTCCCTTGTCCTGTTCCTCCATCTCTTGTCCCCAGTCCCTCTCCAGCTCTCCTGGAGCCCCTTTAGGCCCTGGAAGGGGCTCTCAGGTGTCCCTGGAGCCTTCTCTTCTCCAGGTGAGCCCCCCCAGCTCTCTCTTTGTCCAGGTCTTTGCAGAGATGGGATGTTCTGCAGTCATACAAAAGGTCTCCCCATTTATGCCAGTCTGCTGCTGTCTCTGTGGGTACAGGTGGGGACAGAGAGGGTGGAGCAGCCCAGGAGGACACTCATTTCCAACTCAGCATCTTCTGATTCTGTGCAATGAGGAACCCCATTGTTGTGCTCCTGCATCAGAGAAGATGCTGCTTTGTGGGGACAGAACTTTCAGCTTTGGGGAGGCTCAGCAGAGCCCTGCTTGAGGGGGTGATGCCCACAGGGCTGTGCCAGTCCCACCCAGGACTGGCACCCAAACCTGCTTGGAGTTCCAGGGCATTGTTTGGGTTGGTTTCAGTGCCAGGTGGAGCCTCTGGGCTGCAGCACAATGAACTCCCAGTGAACTGTGTGTGTGGGCTGGGCTCAGTCACCCCTTCCTTTCACATCTTAGGGCTGAAAAGGAGCCTGTTGTGTTTGAGAGGGTCCAATGCTGGCAATTCATGCCATGGCTTTGCCTGGGTGAGGGCAGGGCCAGGAGTGGGGGCAGATGTCAGAAAGTGGGGGGAACTCTCCTGGTAAACCAATAAAATGTGTATTTTTGCTTGCAGCAGAAAACAGGGGTTTGGGGAATAAAAGGAAACTAAAATTTGACAATGGAAAGCACTTGAGAAAATGGGAATTAAATAAAGGAAAGTCTCAACTCCTGCGGGCACTGCTGTGAGCCCGTGCAGATGGCACAGCTGAAAAGCAGCCCAGCCACTGCCTCAGGTTCTGTTTACTGGGGTGGGTGACAGTGCCAAGGACCAGTCCTGGGGAGTCAGCAGGACCTGAAAGGCTGTGGGAGTCCCTTTGCAGGGAGCAGAGCCCTGCCCGTGGGTCAGAGAGTGCCAGCCTGGCACAGCCTTTCCCCACACAGGATCCCAGAATGTGCTGAGCTGGGAGGGACCCCCAAGGACCATCCAGTCCAACCCTCAGCCCTGCACAGGAACATCCCCAAGAGTCACCCCCTGTGCCCCAGAGCATCATCCAAACCCTCCTGCAGCTCTGGCAGCCTTGGGGCCGTGCCCACTGCCCTGGGGAGCCTGGTCAGTGCCCACCACCCTCTGGGGGAAGAACCTTTTGCTGAGATCCAACCTGCCCCTGCCCTGGCACAGCTCCAGCCATTCCCTGGGTGCTGTCCCTGCCCTGGCACAGCTCCAGCCCTTCCCTGGGTGCTGCCCCTGCCCTGGCACAGCTCCAGCCATTCCCTGGGTGCTGTCCCTGCCCTGGCACAGCTCCAGCCATTCCCTGGGTGCTGTCCCTGGTCCCCACAGAGCAGAGCTCAGTGCCTGCCCCTCCTCTGCCCCTGCCCAGGAAGCTGGAACTGCACTGAGGTCTCCCCTCAGTCTCCTCTTCTCCAGCTGAACACCCCAAGTGCCCTCAGTGCCCTCACTCGCTGCCCCTCCAGGCCCTTCCCCATCTCTGTGCCCTCCTTTGGACACTCTCCAATGGCTTCAGCCCTTCCTTCCATTGTGTGCCCCCAAAGTGCCCCCCATGGCAGGTGAGGCTGCCCCAGTGCAGAGCAGGGGGGCACAATCCCCTCCCTGGCCTGGCCATGCTGGGCCTGATGCCCCCCAGGGCAGGGATGTCCCTCCTGGCCCCAGGACACTGCTGACTGGCCATGGACTCAGCTGCTCTGTGGGGGCAGGAATGGGAAAAACGTGGCTCTGAGGCAGACTGGGTAGAATTTGCATCTCAGCCCTGCTGGGACTCGTCTCCAGGGCAGGGAATGGGCTCTCCTGGCTGGCAGTGCCCACTGTGGTGGCACAGGGCAGGTGCCCACCCTGGGCAGGGCTGGTGCCAACAGTGGGAGTTTGCTTTGTGCAGCTTTAGCATTTCACAGAGACCCATCCCAGCCCGTCTTTGAAGTACAGTAAGAAAATGATAATTGGCCTAATTAGTGCAGGAAAATAAGGTATATAATAAGTAGGACTAATAGCCGAAAAATGGCTTTTGCTTTTGAGTCCTGTAATTCTTGTTCCCCCCTGAAATGACACAGGCAAATGCCTGAAATGACACAGGCAAATGCCTGAAATGACAGAGGCAAGTGCCTCAGTTCTCAGCTGTCAAAGCCTTGGGCCAAATCCCGAAGGGAGCCTCCCAACCCCAGCAGTGATTTGCGAAAATACAAACCTTAATCTGGGAGTTTAATCCCCTTGTGTAACACAGACCGAGCTGCTCCCCCACCCCCTGCTTTAATCCGGGGGGCTTTGAGAGCTCATTGGTGCCAACTCCCCCACTGCAGCCCCTTGGAAAGCAGCTCTGCACGTGGCCACTTCAGCCCTAAGCCCCGCTCGTGGCTTTTGTGCTGCTGAGAACTCGGGGGAAGCCCAAGGATTTGCATTAATGCTGGTGGAGTGCTCGGCAAGCGGGCGAGAGAAGCGCTTGGCTCCTCCTCTCCTCAAAGGCAAGAGGATTAGCTCCTTTCCTGAAAGCACCTTCATTTAACCCAAACAACATCAGTTCACCCCCAACATGTCACTGGGGGGGTGATGGAGTGTGTGAGTGGCCCTATGACCCAGTACTCCTTTTTTTGGTTGAGTGTTTTAGGGCTTCTGGAAGCAAAAGTCTTCTGAGAGCCCGGCCAGAGGCAGCCCTTGGGATCAGGAAGCACCACAATATGGCTTTGCTTTCCAAATTAACAACAGTAATTTAAAAAAAAAATAATTGGACTGAGTTTTCTAAGGCCCACTGGTTGAATCAAGAGAGGGCAACTGAGACAAAGAAATTTTTGTCCCTGGCAAAGTGCAGTTTGCTGGAAAATCCATAGTAATTTTCCTTCTTTGGCTTGGGAAGACCTGGGATTTTGGAGAGGGTTTAGCTGACATTTGTTGAGGTGTAAGAAATACAGAAGCTCCCCACATTTGCTGTTTAGTGGCATTCCTTCTAAATATTTGCCTCCAGCACCATTGCATGACCTCCTCCAGCTGCCCCTGCACCAGTATAAACCAGTATGGACCAGTACCAGCCCCTAGAAACCGGCAAAATCCCAGTGACCAGTGCCCCCAGTCCCTCCCAGTGCCCCAGTTCCCCCCAGTGCCCCCAGTCCCTCCCAGTGCCCCAGTCCCTCCCAGTCCCCCCCAGTGCCCCCAGTCTCTCCCAGTGCCCCAGTCCCTCCCAGTGCCCCCCAGTGCCCCCAGTCCCTCCCAGTGCCCCAGTCGCTCCCAGTCCCCCCCAGTGCCCCCAGTCCCTCCCAGTGCCCCAGTCCCTCCCAGTCCCCCCCAGTGCCCCCAGTCCCTCCCAGTGCCCCAGTCCCTCCCAGTCCCCCCTAGTGCCCCCAGTCCCTCCCAGTGCCCCAGTCCCCCCCGGTGTTCCCAGTCCCTCCCAGTGGCCCAGTCCCTCCCAGTCCCCCCCAGTGCCCCCAGTCCCTCCCAGTGCCCCAGTCCCTCCCAGTCCCCCCCGGTGTTCCCAGTCCCTCCCAGTGCCCCAGTCCCTCCCAGTCCCCCCCAGTGCCCCCAGTCCCTCCCAGTGCCCCAGTCCCTCCCCGTCCCCCCCAGTGCCCCCAGTCCCCCCCAGTGCCCCCAGTCCCTCCCAGTGCCCCAGTCCCCTCCGGTGTTCCCAGTCCCTCCCAGTGCCCCAGTCCCTCCCAGTCCCTCCCAGTGCCCCAGTCCCTCCCAGTGCCCCAGTCCCTCCCAGTCCCCCCCAGTGCCCCCAGTCCCTCCCAGTGCCCCAGTCCCTCCCAGTCCCCCCCAGTGCCCCCAGTCCCTCCCAGTGCCCCAGTCCCTCCCAGTCCCCCCCAGTGCCCCCAGTCCCTCCCAGTGCCCCAGTCCCCCCCAGTGTTCCCAGTCCCTCCCAGTGCTCCCAGCACCGAGTAGTGCAGGGTCAGCAGGTCCCCCCTCCTGGATCTTTCCCCACAACTTTCGGGCCTTTTGCGGATCCCGATTTGAACCTTCTGGCCCAGGGGGGGGCGACGGGCCCGGCACGGCCGAGACCCCCAAGGCCACCAGGGCCACCCCCAGGGCCACCAGGAGGGTCACCAGGGCCTGGCACCAGCGCTGGGGGGCACAGGGGGACACAGGGGGTGAGTACATTTATGTCTTTTTCAGCTCTTTCTCCTTTTTTCCCAGCCCTGTAAAGCCCGTGCCAGGTCAGGAGGAAGCTCTGCCTTGGAGCCAGGGCTGGTCCAGCCCAGGGGGTTGGAGCATTCCTGGCTGTGCTGGTTGGGGCAGAGCACAGTGAGGTGCCACAAACCCTCCCTGTAATAAAGCCCTTTACCATCCAGGCAGGGGAACAGCCTTTAATCCTCCCTGGGTGTGCCTGGGCTGGATTCAGGCTGGGATTAACAAAGCCTGAGGTGTCCAGTTTCATCTGCAGTGCTGCTTTAAAGGAAGGGCAGGGGACATGGCAAGGCCAGGGAAGGTGCTCGAGGGTTGTGGGGTGGGGAAACCCAAGGCAGGAACTGGAAAATGAACTTCTGGTTTGCAGTTCATACAGAAGGTCAGACTTAGGGCATGCACACACTTGGAGATTTTAGACATAATTTATATATTTACATACATGTATTGGGTTTGGGTTTATATAATTTTAATATTTATAATACCAGTTTATGGTGTATTTTATTATGTGTAGTACTTGGAATGTATTTGTCATGGCACACTGCTGGGACTCACATTGTATTAAAACATATAATACATAGATAAATATTATGTATGAAGTAGTCCATATATATTATATCTATTATATATATTTATAAATATCAATATACAAATATAGAAATACATAAATGTATATAAAATATATATAAATGTATTAAATATAAGTATAAACATAAACATAAACATAAATATAAATATAAATATAAATATCTCACAGAATCCTTGGGGCTGGCAAAGCCCTCCCAGCCCATGGAGCCCACCCTGTGCCCAATGCCCACCTTGGCAAAGCCCTCCCAGCCCATGGAGCCCACCCTGTGCCTGATGCTGAACCTGGCAAAGCCCTCCCAGCCCATGGAGCCCACCCTGTGCCCGATGCCCACCTTGGCAAAGCCCTCCCAGCCCCTGGAGCCCACCCTGTGCCCGATGCCCACCTTGGCAAAGCCCTCCCAGCCCATGGAGCCCACCCTGTGCCCGATGCCCACCTTGGCAAAGCCCTCCCAGCCCCTGGAGCCCACCCTGTGCCCGATGCCCACCTTGGCAAAGCCCTCCCAGCCCATGGAGCCCACCCTGTGCCCGATGCCCACCTTGGCAAAGCCCTCCCAGCCCATGGAGCCCACCCTGTGCCCAATGCCCACCTTGTCCCCCAGCCCAGAGCACTCAGTGCCGTGGCCAGTCCTGCCTTGGGCACCTCCAGGGCTGGGCACTCCAACCCTCCCTGGGCAGCCCCTGCCAGTGCCTGACCACCCTTTCCAGGCAGAAATTCCTCCTCATGTCCCACCTGCCCCTCCCCTGGTGCATTTTGAGCCTGTTTTCCCTTGTCCTGTCCCTGTTCCCTGGAGCAGAGCCCGACCCCCACCAGCTCCACCCAGGAGTTTGTGTGTTTGGGTGAGCCCCTGACTGGGAGCAGCGCCCAGGGGTGGTGAGAGAGGCACCCAAGGGTGGTGGGAGAGACACTCAGGGGTGGTGGGAGAGACTCTCAGGGGTGATGGGAGAGGCACCCAGGGCTGATGGAGCAGCACCCAGGGGTGGTGGGAGAGGCACCCAGGAGTGGTGGGAGAGACTCTCAGGGGTGATGGGAGAAGCACCCAGGGGTGGTGGGAGAGGCACAAAGGGCTGGTGGCAGCAGCACCCAAGGGTTGTGGGAGCAGCACCCAGGGGCTGGTGGGAGAGGCACACAGGGGTGGTGGGAGAGGCACCCAGGGGTGGTGGGAGAGACACCCAGGACTGATGGAGCAGCACCCAGGGGTGGTGGGAGAGGCACCCAGGGGTGGTGGAGCCCCAGGCACACCCTCAGCCTGTTTGTTTTGAACATCTCCCATCATGGTACGTGTCCAACGCCTGTTCACAGTGAGCCTTGGCACTGCCCCCTGGTTTCAGCCTGGCTGCATCACAGGGAGGGCAAAGACTCGGGGCTGTGGCCAGAGAGGATCGTGCTGAGTGACCCCCCAGGCAGAGCAGAAGGGATGGAATCAAAGCCCTTCTTGGCTCTGAAGCAAAGCAGAAGCCCTTTGGCAGTGCCAGCAGCGTGGGGTTTGCACTGCCCAGCTCGTGCCCAGATGGCCACGGCGGGGTCGGGCCCTCCCTCGTTAAATCAGGGTGGGGATGGGTGGAATAAAGTGATTTTCCTTTCTGGAATCATTACCATTATGTCATATCAATTCTGTGCAGAACAATCAGGCTGTGAATGTGATGGGACATTTTGCAGTTGCCATTGGAAACGTTCACGGTTCCTTCTGCAAATGCAAAGTCTGAGGGAAGGAAACGAGTGCCGAGCCCAGAACTGCTGCTGAATTTCCAGCAGGGAGTTTTTTTCTTTGGGGTCATTTAAGGATAACAACAGAGAGTGATTGAGCAGGGGCAAAGTGGCTCCATCTGGCTCAGGAATCCGACTGCTCTGCCTTCCCAGGTAGTTTTCCCAGTTGCTGTTTAGGAGCCCCATTCTCTCCTTAAAATAGAATATGAGATTTGTGAAAAAGGCTCCAAATCCCCCGTGGTTTCAGCAGAGATACATGTTAGTGATACAGTAACGTTGTTAATTGCACAGCTCTCCTCTTAACTGCCTTTTATGAACCCTTAAAAGACTTATTTCCACCGTCTTGTGGCAGAAATGACTCATCTCACCTGACAGGAATAGTGAGAAAATCGGAGCCTGCTTTTTTCTGCCTCCTTTACTCTGATTTCAGAATTCCTAATTCCCCTGCTGAGGTTCCAGCCTCAGCATCTTCATCACGAGGAGAAAACAGCCCCCAGTGTGAGGTGGGGCAGAGGAGGGTGAGGAAGGACAACAGTGGAGTCCTGTGAGGTGTTGAGAGGTTGCTTGGAGGTTTTTAAGGTCAGGTTGTGTTTAGCATTGAAGCTTTTTTCTCTCCTCCAAAACTCCAAGCATGAGGTCATTTGTTTGCCCTGCACTTACAGAATCACAGAAGAGCTTGAGTGGAAGGGACCTTTGAAAGGTCCTCTAGTCCAAGACCCCTGCAATGAGCAGGGACACCTCCCACCAGCCCAGGGTGCTCCAAGAAATCAGAGAATGAACATTTTTCCAGGAGAAGGTGTAAGATCTCCTAAGGAGGTCCCAGGAGTAGGTGGGAGAGGATGCTCTGAGCAAGGCTTAGGAACACAGAACCATGGAATGGTTTGGCTTGGGAGAAACCTTAAGGATCACCCAGTGCCACCCCCTGCCATGGGCAGGGACACCTCCCACCAGCCCAGGGTGCTCCAAGCCCTGTCCAGCCTGGCCTTGGACACTTCCCGGGGTGGGGCAGCCACAGCTTCTCTGCCCAACCTGTGCCAGGGCCTGCCCACCCTCACTGTAAAAAACAATCCTCCTTAAATCCAAATTTTCTCAACCTGCTCCTGCATTTCCCCCTCCCACAACTCAAGCTGCTGCCAGACAAAATGTGTATTTTTTTTCCTCTTTTCCCTTTACCTGCCACCTTTTGATTTGTGCTCCAGTTGCCTGAGGGCTGAAATGAAAACAGAGAATCTGTAAATTAATGGCTGTATATCAGACTGCTGCCCTCACCTCCCTGGGGGTGACAGCAGCACCTTCCCCAGGGGGGCTCAGCCATCAGGTGCCCAAATCTCACCAGGGAGTCAGCAAGTTTCAGGTTTCTTCCCCTTCCTCTCAGAAGTGCCTCAAAACTATTCCCAGCCTTTCAAATCTCTGCCCTGTGCTGACAGAGGCTGATTGGAGAGAAGGGTCAGTTGGAATATTCATGGAGAGGCTGGAACACTAATTAGTGCCTTGGAGAAGGGCTGTTTGTTGGGGGGCTGTGCTGGGGGGCTGTGCTGGGGGGGCTGTGCTGGGGGAGCTGTGCTGGGCTGGGAGGGATGTGCTGGGGGGCTGTGTTGGGCTGGGAGGGATGTGCTGGGGGGCTGTGTTGGGCTGGGAGGGATGTGCTGGGGGGCTGTGCTGGGGGGGCTGTGCTGGGGGGCTGTGCTGGGGGGCTGTGCTGGGGGGGCTGTGCTGTGAGGCTGTGTTGGGCTGGGGGCTTTGATGGGGGGGCTGTGCTGTGCTGGGGGCTGTGCTGGGGGGGGCTGTGCTGGGCTGGGGGGGCTGTGCTGGGCTGGGGGGCTGTGCTGGGGGGCTGTGTTGGGCTGGGAGGGGCTGTGCTGGGGGGGCTGTGCTGGGGGGGCTGTGTTGGGGGGGCTGTGCTGGGGGGCTGTGCTGGGGGGGCTGTGTTGGGGGGGCTGTGTTGGGGGGGCTGTGCTGGGGGGCTGTGCTGGGGGGGCTGTGCGGGGGGCTGTGTTGGGGGGCTGTGTTGGGGGGACTGTGTTGGGGGGGCTGTGCTGGGGGGCTGTGTTGGGGGGACTGTGTTGAGGGGGCTGTGTTGGGGGGGTGTGCTGGGCTGGGGGCTGTGCTGGGGGGGCTGTGTTGGGCTGGGGGGGGGCTGTGCTGGGGGACCTGTGTTGGGCTGGGGGGGCTGTGTTGGGCTGGGGGGGGGGCTGTGCTGGGGGGCTGTGCTGGGCTGGAGGCTGTGCTAGGAGGGATGTGCTGGCGGGGCTGTGCGGGGGGCTGTGCTGGGGGGGCTGCAGCTCTTGTGCTTTGGCACTGCTGGGCTTTGCTCTCTGTGCACTCAGAGTTTCTCTGGGGGAAGCAGAGAAGTTTCGGTGGCCTGAGCTCTGGCTTTGGATTTCCACTGCAGTTTACAGAGTTAGAGAATCCCAGAACATGCTGAACTGGAAGGGACCCCCAAGGACCATCCAGTCCAACCCTCAGCCCTGCACAGGAACATCCCCAAGAGTCACCCCCTGTGCCCCAGAGCATCATCCAAACCCTCCTGCAGCTCTGGCAGCCTTGGGGCCGTGCCCACTGCCCTGGGGAGCCTGGGCAGTGCCCACCACCCTCTGGGGGAAGAACCTTTTGCTGAGATCCAACCTGAGCCTGCTCTGGCACAGCTCCAGCCCTTCCCTGGGTGCTGTCCCTGCCCTGGCACAGCTCCAGCCCTTCCCTGGGTGCTGTCCCTACCCTGGCACAGCTCCAGCCCTTCCCTGGGTGCTGTCCCTGCCCTGGCACAGCTCCAGCCATTCCCTGGGTGCTGTCCCTGCCCTGGCACAGCTCCAGCCATTCCCTGGGTGCTGTCCCTGCCCTGGCACAGCTCCAGCCATTCCCTGGGTGCTGCCCCTGCCCTGGCACAGCTCCAGCCATTCCCTGGGTGCTGTCCCTGGTCCCACATAGCAGAGCTCAGTGCCTGCCCCTCCTCTGCCCCTGCCCAGGAAGCTGGAACTGCACTGAGGTCTCCCCTCAGTCTCCTCTTCTCCAGCTGAACACCCCAAGTGCCCTCAGTGCCCTCACACGCTGCCCCTCCAGGCCCTGAACCATCTCTGTGCCCTCCTTTGGACACTCTCCAATGGCTTCATCCCTTCCTTCCATTGTGTGCCCCCAAAGTGCCCCCCATGGCAGGTGAGGCTGCCCCAGTGCAGAGCAAGGGGGCACAACCCCCTCCCTGGACTTGCCATCCAGGACCTGGTGCCCCCCAGGGCAGGGTTGGCCCTCCTGGCCCCAGGGCACTGCTGACTCCTGGCCAGTAATGGATTTCTGGAGCCCAGCACAGCCACTGGCTGAGCTTTCTGCTCCTCCACAGGCACAGGGCTTGGCACAGCCACGTGGCACTTTCAGGTGCTCGAGGAAGGTGAAGGTGCCAGTGCTGATGTGCTCTGAGAATTCTCTTGTGGATGTTGTTGTAATTATAGAATTGGAGAACGGGTTGCAGTAGAAGAGGCTTTTGAAGATCATCTTGGCCCTGGACAGGGACACCCTTCCCTAGATCAGGTTCTCAAAGCCTCAGAATCCCACCTGTGAGCAGGTCCTGCCAAGGCGTGTGACGCGTGTGCCGAGTGGCACCGTGCCCTGTGCTGGCACTGCCAGGCTGCTGGACCCGGACCCTGCCACCCCCAGCAGACCAGAGAGGGGTGGCTGTTCAGCAGGAAGGATTCCTGCACAGGAGGGGTTGGGATTGTGGCTGCTTGCACATCTGTCAGTGATTAAGAACGTTACTAATGGCATAAAATGTCTGAAGCTTTGGGGCTGTTTGCACTGAGCCCCCCTCTGTTCCCTCTGCTCTTGGATGTGCCAAGCTGAGTTTCCCCCGATGGCAGGCAGGGCCTTTTCTCCTCCTGCTGATACATTTTCCATGGAAATGTCGCCAGTGTTGTGCTGCTCTGCCCCCCACGTTTGCCCCTTTGCTTTGCAGCTCTTCCTGGCAAGGGAGTCCTTTGGTTTAGCAGTGAAGCTGCAGTGGGAAGGACCAACCTCTCCAACAGTGTCACTGGTGGCAGTTTAAAGGTTCTGAAGCAAAAAAAAATGTGGTTTTATTTCTTCTTTAGATGGAAGCAGAGCTGTAAAGGGGACAGTGGCCTCTGGAGGGTTGAACAAGCATTGGGGTTTTTGGAAAATGATTTTACAGCCACTTGGAGTTTGGAGGAGGAGCATCAGACATGACCTGTCCTGTGCAGACACACAATGTGTGCACTCCTGGTCACAGGAATGGGCTCTCCTCAACTTGTGTTTCTCATTTGTGTGAACAGCAGGCAGAGAATGGTTTGGGTTGGAAGGGACCTTTGAGATCATTTGGTTTTGGTGTTTGGTAGAGCTGCTTCTCTCCATCTCAGAGGACTCCTGTGCCTCAGCTGCCCTGGGTCAAGTGCACTTATTTTGCCATCAGGTGCTTCCCTTTCCTCCTGATGTGGAGCCCCATGGAGCCTTTCAGCCCCAGCATTTAAGGTTGTTTCATGAAGACACCCACAGACAGATTTTCCTCTTATTTAGTTGGGTGATCCCAGGTCAAATGGGCAGAGAATTGTTGGCTTTTTGGTGATGACTTTCACCAACTTGATTGCCAATGCTACACTCAGTTCCCTGATTTTGCAGTGGTAAATAATGGAGAGGGAAAACAAGTGAGACTGTTCATGACCCTTGGAGTGGATGAAACATCTCAACATTTCTCATTTCCAACAGACCCGTGGCTTGGGCTCTCCTGACCTTCTCTAAGTAAATTAAAAAAGATTTCAGAGTGAATCAGACTCCCCATGGACAGGAAATCAGATTAGGAATCAGACTCCCCATGGACAGGATTTACAGATACCCTGACACGGCAGGACAAGCTCTGACTGGCTCCCCACACCCCTGAGACACCAGAGAATCCACATGGGAGGGTTGTTTCCCTCAGCAACGTGTTCTCTGCTGTCTAATAATGGCAATCCAGCCCTGCTGCAGGTTGGGGCATGCAGAGCATTGTTCTCCTCTGGAGTGTGAGGTCTGGTCAATCCCTGCTGGGATTTATGGGATCCATCCCACATGGGGTCACTTTTTTTTTTCTTTTTTTTTCTTTTTTTTCTTTTTTTTTACCTTTTCACCTGTTTTCATGAAGTTTGCAGCAAAGTAATAATTTTTGGCTCCTGTCTGGTGGGTGGTCATGAATTTGGTGGTTCAGAGGTTAAGAGAGATACAGAATCATGGAATCATTTATGCTGGAAAAGATAGACATAAATATCTGTGTATAAAATAGTCCATATATATTATATATATAATGGAATCACTAAGGTTGGCAAAGCCCTCCCAGCCCATGGAGCCCACCCTGTGCCCGATGCCCACCTTGGCAAAGCCCTCCCAGCCCATGGAGCCCACCCTGTGCCCGATGCCCACCTTGGCAAAGCCCTCCCAGCCCATGGAGCCCACCCTGTGCCTGATGCCCACCTTGACAAAGCCCTCCCAGCCCATGGAGCCCACCCTGTGCCCAATGCCCACCTTGGCAAAGCCCTCCCAGCCCCTGGAGCCCACCCTGTGCCCGATGCCCACCTTGGCAAAGCCCTCCCAGCCCATGGAGCCCACCCTGTGCTCGATGCCCACCTTGGCAAAGCCCTCCCAGCCCATGGAGCCCACCCTGTGCTCGATGCCCACCTTGGCAAAGCCCTCCCAGCCCATGGAGCCCACCTTGTCCCCCAGCCCAGAGCTCTGAGTGCCACGACCAGTCCTGCCTTGGGCACCTCCAGGGCTGGGCACTCCAAACCTCCCTGGGCAGCCCCTGCCAGTGCCTGCCCACCCTTTCCAGGCAGGAATTCCTCCTTATGTCCAACCTGCCCCTGCCCTGATGGACAACACTCTCAGGCACATGGTGGGACTCTTGGGGATGTTCCTGTGCAGGGCCAGAACTTGGACTGGATGGTCCTTGTGTGCCCCTTCCAGCTCAGAATATTCTGTGATTCTGTGTTTTTTTTTTCTTCTTCTTGTCTTGTCAAAAATAATAAGACACTTGAGCAGAATTTGAGATGGGCTTAGCTGGTCAGAACATGGTGCCAATAACACCTGTGAGATCATCAAGTCCACCCTGTGCCCGATGCCCACCTTGTCCCCCAGCCCAGAGCATTCAGTGCCATGGCCAGTCCTGCCTTGGGCACCTCCAGGGCTGGGCACTCCAAACCTCCCTGGGCAGCCCCTGCCAGTGCCTGACCACCCTTTCCAGGCAGAAATTCCTCCTGATGTCCCACCTGCCCTGGCCCAGCCTGAGGCCATGCCCTCTCCTCCGGTCCCTGTGCCCTGGAGCAGAGCCCAACACCACCTCCCCCTCCTGGCAGGGATTGCAGAGCCAGAAGGTCCCCCCTGAGCCTCCTTCTCTCCAGGCTGAGCCCCCCCAGCTCCCTCAGCCCCTTCCCAGCTCCCTTCCCTGCCCTGGACACCTCCAGCCCCTCGATGTCCTTCCTGCCTTGAGGAGCCCAGCACTGGACACAGCTCAGCACAGGGGGACAATCCCTGCCCTGGTCCTGCTGGCACATTCCAGGTGCCATTTTGGCCTCTCACCCACCTGGGCACCCCTGGGCTCACATTCAGCCACTCTTGCCCAGCACCCCCAGGGTCTCTCCCACCCCTTCAGCCTCTCTGCCCCAGCCAGGGGCTGCAGGGGGTTGTTGTGCCCCACAGACAGGCAGGAGGGCAGGGCAGGGCAGGGCAGGAGGATGCCCATTGCCCCGAGCCCCACGTGGGGCAGACCCCTGAAAACCCCAAAATCTGGGCCCATCCAGGCAGTGAGGGAACCTTCCAGCTGAGACTTGAAACCAAACTGAGGCAGAGGAGGGCTGGGAGAGTGTGCTGGTTTAAAGGTGAACCAGCAGGGGAAATGAACTCACCACCAGAGAGATTATAAGTCAGAGCTAAAATTTAGTAATAATATTACAATAAATGCACTGACACAAAGAGAAATTGCTTTCAACTCACAAACCCCAGCAGTATAACCCAGTGTCCTGGGGCACAAACCCAAGGGGGTTTGTTTGCCCTTGTGCTGAGACCCCTGTGGCTCCCCCAAGTCCAGAGCAAAAGGAAAAGATAAACCTGTTGGTGCAGGCGAGGGCTGTGGTCTGGGCAAGAGTGGTGATCTCCTCCTGTCGAGGTCCTGCTGCTCCTCTGGATCCAATGAGAAGTTCCTGAGGTCTTACCCACCACTTATGTACCCTCAGGGAGCCCCCAGTCCCTCCCCCTGGGCGGGGACTCACACAGTGGGTGAGTAACTCTGGGAGCCAGGGGGTGTTGAACTGTTGATGGCCCATGAGCAGCTCTGCCCCCTCAGGCTGGGGGTGAAGGTGCCAATGACTCCCTGGGCAGCTGCTGCCAATGGCCCATTGTCCTTGGGGAATGAATAGAGGGGGTGGAATACACAGCTTTGATCACCCCCACACAGGGTTAGCTGGTCCCTCCTGCTCAACTGGGACAGAGAGACACAGAGTGAGAAATCCATGCTGAGAGGGGCTGAGTTTGTGTCATATTGGGGGGTCAGGGCATTGCAGGGAGGTGGGAGACCCTGAGGAGCATCTCCTGCTTCCAGGGGTGGTGGGGATGTGCTGGGAGGGGCCCCAAGTGCAGGACCCAGGTGGGCTTCACCCTCTCTGCTCTGCACAGAATCACTTCCTGCAAGCCAGGAGTAAATGTATGAATATTTGGGAAGTGTTGACAGAGATTTATAGCAGTGCTTTGTGTTTAAAGTAATTTGTTTAAAGTGCTTTGTTTCAAGGATTGTGAAATTCTTTTTCAAAGTATTTCATGGTGAAAAGCTGTGGAAGAGCTTAAATTAAAATAATAAAGTTCCCTGAAAGGGGGTAAGTCATGGCAGAATAAGGAAGGTAGAGCTGCCCATTAGGCTTTTAATAACTATTAAATATGCAAATACTGAGCTGTCATTTATCCTCTGCTGTGGAGCACTGTTTGTTCTGGGATTGAGGGGAAAAATCCCTGGAAAAAGGATAAACAGAGGGGTGAGAGCTCTGCTTGCCCCTGCAATTGGGCAGAGGAGCCCAGCAGGCCCAGGGCAGTGACCCTTCCCCTGGACTCTGCCTTGGGGAGGCCACACCTTGAGTGTTGTGTTCAGTTCTGGGCCCCTCAGTTGAGGAAAGAGATTGAGGGGCTGGAGCGGGGCCAGAGAAGAGCAACGAGGCTGGAGAAGGGACTGGATGTGACACTGAGTGTCCTCTGAAACACCTCCAGGGACAGAGAATCCAACATGTCTTGATCCAAGCCCACTGTGATCACCAGCCCAGGGCACAGAGTGCCAGAGTGATCCCAGTGGGGTTGGATCAAGGGTTGATGATCTCCGAGGTCTCTTCCAACCCAAGTGAGAAGAGAAGAGCAACGAGGCTGGAGAAGGGACTGGAGCACAAGTGCTGTGGGGAGAGGCTGAGGGAGCTGGGGGTGTTCAGCCTGGAGAAGAGGAGGCTCAGAGGTGACCTCAGCACTGTCTGGAACTGCCTGAAGGGAAGTTCTGGCCAGGTGGGGGTTGGTCTCTTCTCCCAGGCACTCAGCAATAGGACAAGGGGGCACGATGGGCTCAAGCTCTGCCAGGGGAAATTGAAGTTGGAGAGCAGAAAAAAAATTCTTTGCAGAGAGAGTGCTCAGGGATTGGAATGGGCTGCCCAGAGAGGGGGTGGATTCCCCATCCCTGGAGGTTTTTTCAGCTGAGCTTGGCCGTGGCACTGAGTGCCATGATCTGGTAAAGGGGACTGGAGTTGGACCAAGGGTTGGACTTGATGGTCTCGGAGGCCTTTTCCAACCCAATCCATTCTATGATTCTATGAAGATGAGGGAAGGGTGTTCCTCTGCCTTGGCTTTCCTAATTAACTCCTGGCTAATGGAGGGAGGAGAGCAATTTATCTTTGTCACTGGGGACATCAGGGGAAGCAGGAGGAGGCTCAGGCTGCCCCCAGGGAGGAGCCTGGTGGGTGTCACCCCTGGGGATCCAGAGCACAGCCAAGGGAAGCTGCACCCCGACTAAAACTGGGCTCAGAAGAGCCTCACAGGGTTTGGGTGTCTTGAAATCACGTGTGGAGTTGTGGCAACTTGAGACATGGAGTGGCAGAGCATTGTCTTGGATATAGGAAGGGGTCACACAGCCCACCTTTGGCACCCATGGAACACCCTCAGTGTTTGAGACTGAAACAAAAGGTATCAGTTTGAAAACCTTCCAGGTGTTTCTCATGTTTGACTTCACTGAGATGACTGACTGCTCTGAAATGCCTCCAAGTTCTGAAATGCCTCCAAGTTCTGAAATGCCTCCAAGTTCTGAGTATCACCAAAGTTTTGCCAGATTTTAACTTAAATTGCCCTAAGAAATACTTTCTCCCTGCTCAGAGTAGCAGAGGTACCTTGGGCAGGGGAAAGGCTGTGCCAGGGGAGGGGGCAGAGGCTGCAGAGCTGCTGCTTCTGCTCAGGGGGGATTTTCCTCCTCATCTCTTGGATGCTGGAGAAGGGACTCGTGGAAGGTCCTTGTTTGTGGCCCAGGTGGCTTTGGGGTGAGTTCTGTGCCCTCCTGTCAAACTGGGGTGCTGAT